>NC_050469.1:21735045-22035045 GCF_013373865.1 Monomorium pharaonis
CTCGTAACGATTTCCGGCGAGCAGACACGCGGAATAATCATGATTCAACATTCCTAAATTGGATATGGGCTCGGGAGTAATAAAACTCACGGAGAAGACTCGGAAAAATATGGAAGACGTCGAGTGAACTTAAATGAAAATGGCGCAACGACCTTCTATTTTATAGCCGCTCGTCAAAACAAGAGCTATGTTACTTTATAGCCGACGGTAAGAATCGAAAAGATCGTAAAACACTGTCGGTTCATTCACTGTTAAAATGATTATTTTTGTTTCAACAGTGACTCATCGCCAGATTCATCTTTGTCTGTTTGCATTCTTTACGAATATTTTCTTAGTATAGGTGTAATTGCAAAATTAATTAAATAATTTTTATTAAATGACTATTATTAAATAGTCCAATTTGTCTAGACTAGATGAAGTGGTCATAAGAAAGGAGCGTTAAAAATGTATTATCGTTTTAATTTAATCTTCTGCCATATGCATCGGCGCTTTACGCAATTCGATATGTTACTCATTACATTATAATGACGCTAAATTGGAATCGCATTATATCATATGCGAGAGGGTGATCGATTCTATTATATATATAGTTAACTCCACTTCTCTATGTGCGAAAGATTCTCAATATTGCATAAGATAGAAGGCCACGTTCGCGATCCGACAATTCCATTATTTCTTTCTACACCTTCTTTACACGTTGTTATACAGATGGATATCTGCCGTTTGCGGTTATCATCGAGTGTAAATTATTCCTCTACATGGATTAATTATGTTATGCCTTGTGTAAAATTTAGTACTTCTTATCGATCGCGCGCACATTCAATTTATTTAATTGAAATGTAAGCTTGTGGTAACATTCGTGGTAATTTTATCTCTAATTAAATTTTATAACTAAATATAATACACTTTTATCTAGTAAAGAGATAAAAATTTTTAACAAAAATACGATGCACGTTTAATAGGCTGCGAAAATATTACGCGAGTACAAAAATAGTTATAAAATAATATAAGTTAATTATTATATTTAATAATGTGTAATTTTACCATGTTATTTTAGTTTATATTTTATTGCAGGTGTTTCGTAATTTTTCTCTTTCATCTTTTTCTTTTCAACACGTATAAGGAGGGTCTTTTAATTTTATTTTTAGAAACATCACCATTGCTTACACATTCTTGATCTTTACAAGAGAAATTTTTTTAATTTATCAAAAGTGCACCAGTACTCCCGATCAAAGCTCTTCAACGTGGTAACGTTCGCCTAAAGCAACGTTTGCACTACTCGATCACTTAATTCCTCTGTAGATTCCTCGTAAATTCTGAAGATTGACGGTAGGTTGGCACGTTAAATCCGATCCAATTCACGTCAAATCCAGAGAAAGAATAAGATCAACAGGTGACGAATCCGATGTGACATAGAGCACGGTAAATTAGCGGACTTGAGAAATTTCACATCAGCTGCGCTGTCGCGTGGCTTTCCAGCGATTCAGAAATAAATTGTCGCGTGAGCACAATTCGTTTACGTTGATGCGAATTTTTAGTTTCTACAAATAAAATTTTCCAGGAATTTTTTCAAAGAAACATTTCTATGAAAATGCCAGAGAAGTTTTAATGCATTTAAAAATATTAATTATAATTAATAATATTTAACCTGTCGATTTTTTTTTAATAATTCACGTGATATTCTTCATCAGCTGCGATTTAACTTTATCAGTATTACGTTTCCCCTTACATTTAACTCCTTATATCCTTAAGATATTGATAAATCCTAAATCCGTTTTTCTTTTTTATATACAGTAGTCTTTTCGAGAAGAATCTCCTCTAATCCAATGGAATATTAGTCCTGAATGTTGTCAAAGAGACAAGAATAAACAAATGTTCACAAGATCCCAATCAACATGGTGGCGTTGCACAGTGTAAGTTAGAAAATCGGGTCAAGTGTTATACAGTTCTATGTAACTTTGGACTTAGTATTGATATATCACTGAAACAACAATAGGCACATAACAGTGTTAGTATTATATGTGGTCAGTGTTATATATTGCATTCTTGCTTTAATAGTGATACAACTAAAAAAAAAGTGACGTTCGAGTTATTGTCATTAATAAGTTAAGCCTGTCAATCGTCGAAAGTAAATTGACTTAAAAAGACAAATATGTTATTTGATCATGTTTCTAAGAGCATATTTTTTTGTTAATATTATTTGATTAATAATTTAATAAAATTATTTGATAGAAATAATTTGACCAAAGCAATTTAATTATATTATTTAATTGAATGGTTTGATTACAACAATTTAATTACAGATTATTTGATTAATATAATTTAATCAAAGTATTTGATTAATAATTTAAGTAAATAATTTTTTATCACGTGTCATTTTTTTGCAAAAGTTAATTTGCTTTTTGGGAAGCTTAATTTTTTAAGTTATATCACCTTTGAGGCAAAAAAATATGATTCAGGAACAATTAACGGTTAAATATAATTTTTAATAGGCAGAAGTTTATAATTAAAAGCCTTTAAAAATTACAAGGCTTTAAAAATACTTGATATAACGTAATTATTGAAGAATTAAGATTATTATTAAAGCTTGGCGCTAGTGTACACAAAAAAACTATTTTGCTAAAGTATCTAAAAACGTAGCTGGATGCAGATCCAAAAATAATTTTGTTAAACCATCAAAGTAATTATGCAGGACGGTCAAACTGGTTGCTAGGATGTCAAAACTTTTTCTAGCGTTGCTCATTATGCTACTGAACATCCTTCATAATTATTTTAGTGGTCTAATAAAATTATTTTCACAGATCTGTGTATCCAACTAAATTTTTAGATATCTTTAGATTTCCAAACCGTTCTTTTCGTGTACGTTTCGCTATGTTACAAGTTTCTTGCAACTTCTCGGAAAAGACTCAGCTATGTAAGGTGTCTTATGTTCTCTCGAAAAATTTGTTTTGGATCAGCGGCGATGAATTTTATCTCGAAACAAAAAAGCGCAAGCCCACGTACCTGTAAAGCGCTACACGCGGCGGAATTGTCGATTCTTCTTCGAGTTGGCATCCCGCGAGTCTCCGTTTTTATGTGACGTCGGCGTTCGCATGTCATCCCTCGTACTTAGCAAAATGGTCCTCCGCGCGAAGTGGTTAAAGCGGCTCCTCTCAAAATGAATATCGCGCGGACCACTTTCGCGCTCGCATATTTTGTCGCACCGTCGCCACGGGGTAAAACATCGCGTGTCACATCAGTTTTTTAGCCCCCGTCGAGTTTAAAGTCGCGTTAACGCGCTCACCGCGCCGAGATTGAACGCGAGATTCTGAAACATTGACCTAATTTATGGCAGCAACAGCCGCACACCGTTATTTCCATCCGTGATTTTTGCTCCGAGATTTCGCTATGAGATTCAATATTGTCAATTTAGTACTAAATATTTTCACATCATTTCCCCATCGTATATATAATTTTACGTCGTTGCCCGGGCAATCCGCGCGTATCAATTTTCCACCTTTATAGAGATAATCACAGACAATTATGAAACATTACATTGGCCGAGAGCGGTGAATGATCCAAAGTTCCAAACGAATTACATTCCGGCATTTTAGAGTTCGGTGAATAGAAATATTTTCGCGGTCGCACACGGCGGTCTTTCGAGCTCGTTTGATAAATTTTATATTACTCGTTTACTTTACTCGTTTACTGTAGCGTTTTCATTCATAAATTCGATTCTACCGTCCGATACCTCGGTCATTAGAGACGCTCACGCGGAACATTCGAACGCCCGTGTGCCGGGTGGTCGACCATTAAACTTTATATCTCACGATTTGCAACCCACTTATACACACTCGTAAACCAAACCCCACGCCGGATATCTCCATTTCCCCGCGGAGGGGGGATCGCTGTCTACGCGACGTTCGCATTATATCGTCGCGGTATATCCGCTTCAAGTTTCAAACAACGGGGAGATAGAGCGAGACCGAGAGAGGCTCGATCTTAGCTCTCGGCTACCGGCCAATCAGAGACAATGGCACACGCTCGTTTTAGCCCGTGGGCAGCAGCGGCGTGTAGCAACACGGGAGAGACGATATCGAGCGCGCGCTATTTCCGACTACGGCATCTGTCCGTGATTCAGATATCAGGGTTCCGACGAAGGGCGAGACGGCCGTCGATTCGACCTTGACTCCGTTGATTCGCGCGCTTCAACGCCGCTGTATGCATATGCATGGGAGCCGTCGTCGTCCCGGAAGCGCCGTCTGCCCGCGGAATATAGACATCGATCGCGCGCCCGGAGGGACGGCGACGAGGGCGCGGGAGATGATCGGGGTCGTTGTTTTTTGGCCTTCCGCCTCCGGGCGAGGGTGAGAGAGCGCCCGGCTCTATATTCGCCGCTACGTACGTGCAGGGGCGAGTGGCCCCGCGTTCGATCGCCGGCGCAGCTTATTCGTCCCAATTTGGAAGTCCGTCCGGTGCCGGCCGTCCGGCCGCCACCTCATCCCGGCGACGACGCGCTCGCCGGATCCTCGCCGCTGTGATCGCGCGCCGCAGCATCCGGTATAACTCGAAGTAACGCGCGCGGGCTTTCGGGTCTCTCCGGATTGACGACGTCAAATTGAGCGAATTAGGGTGATTCGCCCGCGCACACACACGCACACACACACACACATGCACACACACGCACACGAATGCACACCCGGTGGCGCGAGATCACTGACGACGTGGCGATATTGCACCTGAATTTGATTATGACGTGCGATGACTGGCAGGCGAAAGGGTTGCGCGTGTTCGCAGCCTCACATGATCTGTAACAGGTAATAAAAGCGAGCAATTATGGACTGCCAATAATTTCGGGTTAATCCTGTCGTTGCCCCCTCCCCTCCCCTTCGAGATGTTGCGCGACGGAGAACAATGGAATCCCTCCGAACATTGTCCGGATATTAGGGGCGGGCGTTTATCGGGGCTATTACCGCGCGAATTTGCGGAATTGTTAAGAATTTATATCGAGAGCACATTCGCGATAAGTCGCGCGATCTGCGCGCGGTAGCCGATGGAAACCAATAATTATGTATATGCCGTTTGTGTTAATAATTTTGCGTATTAATTCTCTGTTGGGCCGACGTTACACGGTGAATAATAATTACTCATTTATCGAAAACAAATATTTTCTGGGTATTAAAGATATATGTATGTATGTTAAATCTTCCGTAAATGAATTTGTCGAAGCTGCAAGCGGGAATCGATGCCGCGCGCTCTGTTTTTCGAGTACCGCGAGTACCCGCAACGGCCGACGTAAGCCGGTACTCAATATAAGTTGCGAACAATATTCGGATTAATATCTGTGGTATCGCGCCCCGTCGGGCAGACGTCGCGTGACGGATGATACTAAAATTCACTCGTCGGGAATAAAAGAACTTCGGGCTTAATGCCGATTTCGATCATTATCCGGCTGCCGGAAGCTGCGTTTATTGAATTTAGGTGAATTGGAAATGCGTATTTGTAGATGCTAAAGGCTAAAGATTGATGCGCGCGCTTACAAATGCACATCTTGCACCTGGCAGCGGCAGCTAATGGAAGCCACCGTTTACGAGGCCGCTATTACTCCCGGCTTAATCCCATCGAGGCTGTGCGCCTGTGGTGGTTAAGAATGGGTTAATTATCTCGATCGATCCTCGCTCGATTCCAAAGACATTTCGTTAAATACCGAGGGCGGATCAAATACCGGTTGCGCATCATCCGAATGCAGACGTTGCGACATTTGTGGTAATTACAAGAATCGATTTGCGCCCTCATCCCCCGGATCTGCAATAGAATTAATAACGCACGATTAAAATCGCTCGAGGGCCAATTTATTTCAATGTGACGATTACAATCCCGCGCTGCGGGAAGACGCGCGCCGATTATCAGCCATGTAAATGTTATTAAGAGATATTTTGTAATTCAGAAACGCGTGGATTTTCGATCATGGCGGATTGTAAATTACGTTGTTAACGTGACAAAACAATGTCTATTAATATGATAAAACAATATCGTGCGCACGCATTTTTTTGCGTTAATTTATTTTAATGCTATATTTACATTTAAAAATTGAAAGAAGAATTATTAAAAGGGAACATTTTTTTTAGTAATTACAACATCGTGTATATAAGCCATCCATTAAGGACATCGGAATAAGCGCTCAATGAATTCGCTTTTATCCTACGGACTCATATGCATAAGTTATTCATATTTAATGAGAGCGAAGAGAGGTATCCCGGGTGCGGTTAGAGTTGTGGGGGGGAAAAATAAAAGATCAAAAATTTGCAAATAAAAACGATTATGGGAATCGTGGTTCGCGATAACGAGCAAAGTTTTTCGATTACAGCTGAACGGTGCACCCCGTCAGAATCGTGCAATAATATCCAACTCTTTTTTTTGTCCCTTTCATCATGAAATATGCATATATATCGCAAATGGATTGCGTCGTATCGCAGCTGCCGTATTGCGAATAAAACGTGTGTAATACGTTTCCTTTCTTCTCGTCGCACTGTCCACCGTAACCGCAGAATCAAATCGATCCCCCGAAAGCTCTCGGATGTCTCGCGACGGTCTCATCTTCCATTCGTATAAATTCGCCCTCCCGATCCGAATGATGACTCTACCGTTATTAAACTTGAGAAATAGATGCAAGGCACGCAAAATGGCGGCGGTGTTGCGGAAAACCGCGAGAGGATGACGATGCATGCATTTGACAATTTATATTCCACGGAGAAAGTTGTTAGAAAAAAGAGAGAGAGAGAGAGAGAGAGAGAGAGAGAGAGAGGCACCATCTCTTCACTGAAATCGCGTCTTAATTAATTCAGCGTGGAATATAAATTACGCGAAAGAGGGGCTATACGCGTAGATAATCCGTCTCTTAACATAAATTATACTAAAATGGCGCTGTGGCATTGTCCACTTGATCCACCTCTTCATCCCATAGTCAATTAACTTTCCAGAGGATTAGGCGATGAATTTAATCTTCTCGTCCGATTTTATAAGAAGTCAATTATGTATAAAGTTATTTTCTCTTTAATCTAAAAGCCGCGCGCAGTAGAAACATTATTTTCTCTACACCTCACGTACATATACATCTCTCCCCTTAATAATCCCCTAAAATAATGCACTTCTCATCAAAATTAAAAGATCATTTTGAATCACAAAAATGGGGTCGCTCGAAGTAAAAGCGTCGCCGAGGAAAAAACTTGGCGGAATTTAAAAGCCGAGGCTCCAGGCTTTAAAACGCTTCTCTGACGCTTCGCTGTACGACCGCTTTTTTTTTCGCAAAGTTACGTAAATTTGCGCTTTATTATTTTTTCCCACCACGACTAAAAGCGATCCTTTAGTTTTATTGGAGAATGTATTGCATACATTTCCTGCCGCAGATTTAAATCGCGCTGTTCCATTTAAAGTTTGACAGTAACGTTAATTTATTAGAGGCCAGGTATATCTTTTATCTGAGAAATTTTTTTGCAGCGTCATACGTATATTATTTCATAGATGAGAAACATTAAATCGAGAATCACTTGATGCTCGCTGTATTCGGTCGGTCGCCGTTCCATCGCATAAATTGAATTGAAGCGGCGAGCAAAGTAAACAGTAACAAAATCGAATTTGTAAGTATAATGTTTACATGAAAAATAAACAAGAGGCACCGTTTTCCCTTTTATGCGCGGGATAAATCCCGATAATCACCAAAATTATAGTGGCGCTCGTGTACACGTGCGTATATCGATCGGGATAATGAAAATTAGTCAATCACGTGTGTTTGCGGGGGATAATCCCTTCAATTACGCGATACACAAGACGATGCGCAAATTTATCCGAGACTCCCTACCCAATTTCCGTTGCCGTGCTCTCTCGTCCGCCACCGGCCGCCGGGATGGTCGTAACTTGTTAGTAGCCCGACTAAATGTGCGAAAAGATTGCGGCGGCCGGCATAAAACCAGCCGGCGCAAATAAAAGGAGCCTGTTTATCTCGCGCGACGTCTCCTGCGTCGCGCAACGCTGTCGTTTGTATCCGTCTGCGTCGACATGAAAATATCGTCTATTACTTGCGAGACTCCCCGCCATATTCTATATGCGTCGCGACGGCGTAATCGTTTAACGAACGCGTTCAAGAAAGTTACATTAACGGCGACGTGCACACAGTAAACCGGCGCAGTTTGCAGATTACGTTCGCGAGGAATGTCATACAAGTCGAAGATGATAACCCTTGTTCGGAGAAAAGGAAAAAAATCATGTATTTTAGAAATAATTATTTACGACAATATTAAACATAAAGTAACTAATTACGAACTGCTTGTTTCAAGTTTTTCATAGAAGAGTAATGCAGATATTAATTTTACGATAGCATTATGTTAGATATTCAAAAACTACTCCTTTTGATTAATCACTTTTATGCTTTTCACGTTTCTGTTTTTTTTTTGTTAATTTAACTTGTAGGATTATGAGTCTCAATGAATAAATGAAAAATGATATATATTATAAACCATAGAGAAAAGTTGTCAATGCTGGTATAAGCTTCTTAAAATGGCATTATTTCTCAGAAACTGAACATTGCACTGAGTTAATATTCTGATAGAAACATGATCTGCTTAGGTAATTTACAAAATTGAACCTAGTTTATCTGTTTGTACATGTTTATAGTTTTTTTCCTAATTAATTCTTTAAAACTAAAAATGAAATTTACATAATTTTCTTTTGTGAATTGCAGAATTTAAACAAACATTAATACATTATTGTTTGTTTAAATTATCATTCTCAATAACATGAAATGTACTGGTTTATGCTTCACGATTTTATGTTTCATTATAAGAAAAATGCGAAGAGAAAAATATTAACAAAACAATTTTAGAAAAAGCAAACGTTATAATAGCAAACGTATAAATAACCTAATATTATTATTAGGTTGTTTTATTTATATTTTTTTCTTTGTATTTTTCTCATAATAAAATATAAAACATAAAACCGTAAAAAATAAACCAGTTCATTTCTCTGTTATTGAGAATAATAATTTATTGGCAACTGTTCAACGACTAATACATCAGTGACTCTATTATTTTTTTAATTGAAAACTGATATATATATATATATATATATATCAGTTTTTCAATTAAAAAAATTTATTATTTATATAAATTATTTTTTAATTGAAAAACTGATATATATATCACTTTTTCAATTAAAAAAATAATATATATATATACTGTATATATATATATATTTAGAATAAAATCTGCACATAATATGAAAATCAAAAAGACTCGACTCGCGTCGTCACTTTTCTTACGATATACAAAATAACTTTAAACTGCATTTGCCCATTCTCTTATAGTTAGAAAATTAAATTATAATAATACATTGTTACATTACCGAGATAATTATAGCGGTCATATTTTTCTTTAACCTTTGTGGCCCTTCATCTGTATAATCAATTTCCCATAAATGTATTTTCACCACTGTATTCAATTATCTTATAACCAATTTCATTTCATCAACGAGACATCAGAGGGCAATGTTACGTTTACATGTTGTAAAAATGTAAAGCGCAATTGTTTACAGTAAGAAGGAGTCTCTTTACGTACATGCGAGTTAAAACAGAAATCAATATGTAGCCCCAGGCACGTTACATATAATGTTGCAAATCTCGGGTAGTAATTCCGTCCTCTCGTACCTCTTCCTTCTCCCTCGTGTCCGGACAACGTCGTCCGTTTTTCCTTAATGTTTCCCGCTCCACGTCGGGAAACTTTGTGCATCGCTAAGAAAAGAATATCGATCCCTCGATGCCGAAACGGCGAATTTAGCGGGACTTTGTTAAGAAGGCGGGAACCAATGTGCTGGAAGAAGATCTCGCAAAGGCCGCAAAATCTCTACCCCTCTGCAACGTAATCCTCTCCTAATTGCCGTTCGCGTCGACGTTTTGGGTCGCCCGACTGTAATACAGATATCATCGATGGCCTGTGACTCGGAGATCAACAGCGACTTACGCGCCAGACAATCGTGCAAGTTACAAAGAGCGCTTCTTATGAGATCCGTCGTGTAACAATGTACGTGGAAATGTCAAATGGCGCAGGTGGGCTCCGCGTGGGTTGATAGCGCGTGAGTTTGCGAAACGTTGTTAGGAAAGTCGGTAACATCTTAGTACGTTCATTGGCGTTCGATACCGTAAGGCGCTTTTACCTTTCGGCGAGGCAGCTTTGCTCCGGCAAGAAGTAATTAAATACCCGATGTAAAGTTGCGTGCAAATAAAAACAGCTCGGCAGAAAACCGTCTCTCTAAATTACATCTTATCTGTTACGGGGAAGAAAAAGTCGTTCCTTAAATTACCCGTTCCTTAAATTCATACTTCATAAATATTCCCGCGAGAGAGACGATTTCATATTTTCGCGCGATCCTCTTTCCAGGGCGGAGGAATAATGTATTCAATGAGCGGTGAATAATAATTGTCAGATGTGCCCCTAGCGGCATATGCACACGGAATTTCGTTAAAAGCGCGAACAAAGATCTCTGAATGGCGAGCCGTTAAGGTCGTTGTTTCCGAGATATTAAATTTCCAAAATGTAACGTGCGGAACAGGTGGCACAATTGGGGGAATAACGCTCTAAAATTACCGGCAGCGCGGAGTGCGGTGTCTGGATGATTATTGATTTCGCATTGCGTTATTGTGACCAGTTATTCAACCAGTAGCAAGTCAATCATTTTGTATAACGTAACTGGCTGCTGCCGAGCGTGCGTTCCTGGCGGCCACAAAAGCAGCCATACAAATGAATAAGTTCTGCGAAATCGAAATACGGGGGAAACGGCGGCTGAATAAAAAAAAAAAAAAAAAGCCCATTGTGTCCCGCGAGGTGATTGAAACTTGTTGTCGTGCGCGGCAACAAATCGAGATGTCACACGAAGCAATATACTTTTACGCCTCGCAATGAATTTTACATTTGCTTACCTCTTGTCAATTGCAGAATATAGAATTAGTTACCTATTGAATATTAATTAACTCAGTCCCCGCAAATTTGCAATATTCACATATTATCATATTGTAATGTAATGCAATTAGAATTTGCACATTTACCCATTTACCAGCTCAAATATATAAATTAAAATCAATTTTTGGGAGTGTATTATATGAATGAATGATCATACCTTTTCAATGATATCCTAATTGGCAGCACTCGATATCTCGTGCAGCTGCTCGTCCATTAGGAAAATCTATTTAACATTAAACAAGGAGCTTTGCCATTTCTCAGCGATGCTCGATTTTCATTCGCCTAGTTTGCCAGATCGTCGCTAGCGTGCAATAATAATTTTGTTGTTCCAGAAGTGTACATGTACGTGTTTATTTAAATATACAAAATTCTCTCTTTCTCTCTGTCTCTTTCATTAAAATATTTTAATTTAATTACAAAGATTTAATTATAAAATTATTATATATATTTTAATTTAATATTAATAAATTTAATTATAAAATTATGGAATATTACAATACAACGACTGAAAGGTGCAATAAAATTTATCGTAATATTGAAATTTTGCTGCAATTTTCAATCAACGGTTATTGCTGCTGGAGTTTTACGAACGAATATCTAGGCGCACTAAAATCTATTCTTTTGGTTCAGAAACGATCATATTACAAGTGTAATAGAATCTAGAATATAGATAAAAGATTCGAACATACAATATGTTCGATATGTTTGAAGTAAGAACGATGAGTATTTAGTTCGAATATTTCAGACAATTCGGAGCAGTGATCGATCTAATGTCAATTATGTCTAAAGCTCGGATAATATAGTTTGGACAGTAAAGAAGATTGAAAGCGCAGAGTCTACATAAAACAGCAGTTAATAAAACTTTTCTTTTCCATGTTTATTTGTCAGTTACAAAAAATTTAGGTTTAAACCATCATAATTTCGGATCTAAAGTGAATTTAAATAGTTCATACATATCTTCAGTTCAAAGAGTTCGAATTGTCCGAAATAAGACTTTACAACTTAATTGTAATTATATAAACATAATAAACATAATAAAAATTAAATTGGTTTTAATTTCATTGCATTTGCAGTATGTTTAACTACAATTTAGTGAATCTCAGCTTTGCCTGAAGGAAACGTCTCAAGAATTGCTAGGGTATCGGCAAAAAGAAATACGTGCCATTCATTTCAATTTACAGAAAATGCATGACACGTAATAATCCGTTAGTAGCGTTGCTGTGTCACACGTGATCCCGAAAGACACGGGTTAAAACCACAGAGGAAATCCGTGCGTCTGTCGGTGCTCGCTCGGGAAAATACCAGGAGGGGGAATTCCCTGGGGAAGAGCTGCGACGATGCAACGAGAATGGATGGACGTTGTATCTCTTATTGAGCAACCACACGGTGCGCGCTCAAAGGTGGACAGGAGGGCAAACGGAAAAGAATGCACCGCAGAAAAACCGCCACTCCTACGAGCGTGTCCCCATAGTCTGGCTAATAAATCATTTATTTAAGCAAACCAACGAGCTCCCGCGTCCGTCATGCAACTTTGAAAAGATCGTTCGTTCGAGAGTTCGCGGAGGGGGCCGAGGGGACTTTTTTATCACTTTTTATTATTGTTTTCTTATGCATGGCGAAGTAACGGCGGGAGAGGCCTAGGATCGTAAAATCGAAAACGCTGAGATTGCGAGAAATCAAACGAGACCCGAAGATAACGAAGGCTTTTGGAACGCAAGGAGCGTCTTACGCTCCCTCCATCGTTACTCCGTACTCGTTGAATGTAACCGTTTACTACAAAGTGTTCCGGTGAGGATACAACGTTCTCGGATTACCGGCTTTACATCAGGTTTACATATTTTAAATTCGAAACTGAACGTACAGGAGCAAGACCTTTCCAGTTCTGTACGCCGGAGTGAATTTTTTATCAGTCCAGACGAGACCACTTTATGTTTCTCGCTTTGTAATTGCGCCCTAGAGGAAATCGTGAAAGTGCTTGGCATTTACTTTTAATTAAAAGCATTAAAAGCTTCGACTTCTAACGATCCGAGTATTTAGCGAGTATTCGTTAAGCAACTTCTTCCGGTATGTATGTGTCATTAGCCATGATTAAGTTATAAAATCCCTGTATTACAGTTAAATGTCCTTGACGATACCCTATGATGATAACAAGCGCCAGGTTTCTTTTTTAATTTTTAAAAACCAATGCCGACATTTGATTCAATTTAATTTAGACTTGCTGCAATTAACGTAAATTATAATTTTGATTTAATCATTGTACATAGTCGTTGCAATCAGGTATCGGTGATTCACTTTGTCAGTTTGCGTAAGAAATTATCCGAGAGTTGAAATCTGAATAAAATTGTGCGATCAAACATGAAATACAATTATTCCTGTGGAATTGATTCGCAGAACTTTTTTTAATTCGGCAACAGCAAATGGAGTAAATTTAAATTCAACTACTATCTAACAAGACTGCAATGAAAAACGATTACCAGAGCCGAAAAGTTGTAATTTGCAATAAACTTTGGCGATTCAACTCCGAAAGTTCTTCTCTGTTAAGTCAAATAGAATTAACTTGATAACGGGCTTTCATTTATTTACACTTTCGGCTGCTTAATCCGCCGAAATGCTCTAGTTTTCGTTACTAAATATTGAAACAAGTGCCGTTTCACTGCTCTTTGTTCTCCTCTCGACGGTCGAAAGGGTGACATTGCCAGAGCAGTTACACGCTCCGCGATAGACACGTAGAACCCACGTTCTCGGTGATGCGATAGTCTCGTCACCGTCGTGTCTCTCCTTGCTCACGAGATTGTTACGCGAGTGTGGAAATGACTTTCTTGCCAACTCTCCCAAATATTTGCCTGGCAAAACCGCTCAAGTTAAGACGGAACGTTACCGGGGAAAGCTCGGGAAGCGTTAACGGTTGCGACACCGGAGCTGCGCACAGCTTCGTGGATCCCGCATGACGGCGCGTGGCCCAGTTGAGGAAGTAAAAAGCGATAAAGCGAGCGGGAGACGGTGATGTCCATCGACGGCGCGGCCGGATTTTCCATTTTGGCCGATATTGTCTCTCCCGCTGCCGCGCATACAGGCAGCTATTTGTATTTACATGAAATCGACTTTGTGTGCCGACATATTCGCCGCGCAACGGCGAGATCGTTCGAGAGCGATTAATTTTCGATTGAGCGTTGCGCGCGTTGCATCTCATGGATGAAAATGTTCAGTTGCCGAAACAATCGACGCGCCCGGTCCGAGCCTGCGCCAACGACGTCGTCGTCGGGATACGCTGGATGCGTTCAACTTGGAGACAGCCCGGGGGATAAACTTTGGGGATAAAGCTTGGCGGATTTTGACAGCTCTCCTTTATACGTATCCTCGAAAATACGAATTAGCTCGAGCTGCAGGATAATTTTTGCAAAAAAAGAAAGAGAGAAGGAAAACGGCGTGCGATTATCTTCGCAAAATACGTTCTCTCGCGCCGTTAATTTTTTATTGCCAACATTATAATCCGCCCTGAATAGGACGGATTTGTACGACTGTGTACGTGCTACCGTCGAGCGGATTGATGGAAATTTAATATCGATAAAATGACAGCTGTAACTTTATGGAAGTTTAATATCAATAAAATAACAGCTGTGTTATTTAATAGAATTTCAATATATCGATGAAAATAAAACGCCGCGCCGCGGCGATATGCGCGCACCTATTAAAAAAAAACATAAAAGCCTTCAAAATTTTCCCGTATAGTCATGTCGAACGGAAAAGTTAAATGTCGACCGACACAAGACGAATTTCCTTCCTCCGCGAAGAATTCGGGGGAGAGAAAGAGAGAGAGAGACGCATTTTATTTTCTGTTGTGACACTGTGTTTATCGACTTCGCTCCAAGAGGCTCCCGTAAAACCAGCCCCTAAATCCTCAAAGAAGAGGATATAAAAATAAGAATACCGGAGGGGAGTTCTTTTTTTCTCTCTTTCTCTCTCTCTCTCTCTTTTTCTTATACCGAGCTATTCCGCATTTATCTCGTGAGACTCGTGAAAATCAGAGAGGGACACGAGTTTCCTTCTTGTTAATTACGGATAAACTGCTGCCGCGCTGTAAATATTTTCCAGGAGGCCGGTCGAGAGGTCTCGTCGACACTAAAAATACCCATAGCCGGGTGCATTCAATATTTCTCCGTCGCAGATAATTGCCGGCTCATTATATACAGCGCCGCGGTGTACTTTCCGATAGTCGCAGCGAAAATATACGATCCGTCACCGTCACCACCAACCGCTTCATCATCGTCGTCTGCATCGTATCTGCGACGACGACGACGAGGACGACGAAGACGAGGACAACGACGACGGGACCGAGACGCTCTTTATTTAGAGCGTTTTATTAATCGATACTCGGATACGCTTTAAACGCGGAAATTAACCCCTCGTTGAAACCCCTCATTGGGGCGCGCCCGTCCGTCCGGATTTAGCGATTAACTTATCCGCCGCTCGAGAGCGGCGCGGCGGCCGTGTTATTCCGTCGCCAAAATGATAATACGAGCACGCCGGCGCGACGAGATGTTGTTTTTCAATCAACCGGGGGGAAAGGGGAGGAGCTAAATAAAATTTGCGCGCCCCGCGTCGTTTGTCGCGCCGCTCGTCTTCTCCGCCAATTTTGCAACAACACTTTATGGGAATAATCCAGCTTGGACGGATCGCGCGCGCACGCGGCTTAATGATTTAAATCTCCCCTCCCCCGCCCCCCCCCCCTCGCCCTTTTCATCACACATTGGAATTATCCATTTTCAATTTTTCGTTACAATCGCGGATTACAGGACGATCGCGGGAATTGTGCGCGCGAACGAGAAGGGGGGAGAAAGAGTTCGATTTAATCCATATAAATTTACCGGCGGGCAGCGCGTGAGCGCCATAGAAGTATCTCACATACGACCTTTCTCGCGGAAATACTCTGGTCGGCGGTTTTGAAACTCACGTCCGTACATCTTTCGCGAGCACTTGCGCAAAACTTCGTATAGGGCAATTTTATCGAACTTGTTGTTCTAACGTTGAAAGCAGATCGTAAGAAAACGATTGAAGCAGACCCGAACGATTAACCCTCTCGGTTGAGACGAGACATTTTAATATCAATTTACACATCGACAGTTGAATAAGAGCCGGCGGCGCTCGAGAAGAGAGTGGAATTTATCAACTTAAAGTCGTCAAAACCCGTCGCCTAGGAGTCGCGTCGAGATTTGTAATCCCCGGTATCTCTCGGTCGTCGACGTGATTCCCATGATTCTCTCTCTCTCTCTCTCTCTCTCTCTCTGAAAATCCCGACCGTCGCTCTTGGTAACAGAGTTACAAATAAGCGCGGACATCCAACGACCGCCACTTTCATTTCGTATTCCGCGCAGGGGCGATAATGGTGGATCAACGCGGCTTCCGGACGTATCCTAATAAGGAGCACGATATCGGAACTTCGTGACGACCTTGGAACGTTATATTCAATATCACCGAAACGAGGAAAATGATTCTTTTTATTCGGGGGTCCACCCCCCGGCGTGAGGTCGGGATTTCTCTCGGTATCTCGTACTGCGAATGTTTAACTTACTTTGTTCGTTTCGCTTTCTCTCTCGCTCGACCGGCCCGACTTAATTCCACATAAATGTGTGTCGTTTGGAAATTGAAGGTAAATATCCTCGGGGTGTACCACCCTCATTAGCGTAATAGCGACAAAAGTTCGCGGTGAGATTTATATGCTCGAGAGGAACCTCGTTTTACGAGTTACGAAGCTCTTTTGCGCCTCTTTTGCGTAAAATTCTCCGTGGAGCAAGTCGCGTGCAATTTTTGACTCTCCATCTCTCGACTTTATCTTAACGAAACTTTTCAAAAGTGGAGAAGGATTTATAACGCGGGAAAAGAAGCTCTTCCGGATGCATGCACTTTCTACGCTTAACTTTTGTCGCTATTTTAAAAGTGAGAGAATAATAAAAATACTTAACAGAAATCTTTGCAATTTGTAAATGTAGTCTTTCTTATATATAATAGATAGATAGATAGATAGATAGATAGATAAATAGAGAGAAAGAGAGAGAGAGAGAGGGGAGGGGAAAGGTCCCCAAAATTAGCAATATTGCTTCATTTTTAGATAATATTTTTTAAACAAAAGCTAAAAATAAAACTTTAAAGTAGATTTTATAACAGATATTATAGTTTTCAAATACTGTTTTATATTTTGTAATAACGCTTTTACAGCATAATTAAAAACAAACGTTTAAGAAATTGAGCTACAATACTGGCAATAGTGACAGAATTTAGATACGGCTTCGTATAATTAAGAAGATTAATTACAAAATAAATTTTAATTATAAAATAAAATAAATAATGAAATACATATGTATGTATTAAACAACATAGTTTATATAATAAAAATATTAGAATCAAATATTTTAAAGAACGTAATTAAAGACTAAAAAATTATAAATTATTTAAAAAATAGATAATTTATCTAAAATAAGGTTTTGAAAAAAACAGATCACAGATCAGGGATTAGTTTAAGAGGCCTATATCAGTATTGGCGATCATTCTTTATACATACATTGCTCACATCATCTTAGGAGAATATTTAATATTTCCAGACTAAAATAAAAATTTTCTTTTTTCCTCTTTTCCTCTCCTACATTTGCCTGACGCTTGTTTCAGCGAAATACGGACGTAATTCGACTATTTCATGAAACACGCAATCTTTTCACACGTCGCGTACGCGCGCAAGCAAAAATTTTTCTTTTTTCTTTTATCGTGGCACATTTTTAAGAGCAGTTCGCTCGCGAATACAGGACTCTTGCAGCCCTGGCAAAACGCTGCCACTTTGCTGTCCGTGCATCCCAATTTAGCATGTCCTGTTTGAAACAAGAACGGGCGAGTCACCCGTGCACGATGCAAAACGAGCTACGATTATCAAGTATCTGGAAACTTGCGAGCTTTCACTGGTACACGCGGGGCATACGTTAATGCAAGAGAAACCCCTTTTGAATGACGCTTCGCAATTCTGCTGTAATTTACGAAGAAATTAAATTTTACTCTCTCCCTCTCCCTCCCTCCCTCCCTCTCTCTCTCTCTCTCTCTCTCTCTCTCTCTCTATATATATATATATATATATATATATATATATATATCTATCTAAGTCAAAGGTATAAGAAAAGAAAACTAAATTAATGTGAAAGTAATTGCGACTGCGTGAATTTTCTCTGTGAATTAGTAATGTCTGCATGTTTAATTAAAGAAAATTGAATTGTGACTTTTGTTACTTTGAGATAGTAAATTTAATCAAATGCAATAAGAGACTCCTAGGAAGTTGTCTTTTCAAGAATCTTTTGTTTTAAAATTAATTCAAGTCTTTTCATGTATTGATATTTCAAGTTTTGTTACAAAGACTTTTTGAGTAAAGACATGTCCATAGTTTTAAGATTACGATATAATTGACTTTTCTCTGAAAAGATGTGAGATTTTATTATCTTAATAAGCTGTTGCTATTAACACTTGCAATAATAAAAATTGAGATGGAGAGATTGTGGAAACTTTTAACTCTAAGATAGAAATTTTTCAAATTAATATTTCTCAAAGTGTGGTCATTTTTTTTAAAACTTTAGGTGACGCTTCAAAAATTCTATCATAAAGTATTATAATTCAACTCGAACGATTACAGTAAAAGAATTGTTAACAATTTTATATAATAAAATTTCAACTTTTAATTATTAAACAATTATTGTATAAAAATTATTAGCAATGGATTGTAAAATTTTATTGTATAAAAATTACTAGTAATTCTTTTACTGTAATCATTATTCAAGTTGATTTATAATACTTTGTGATGAGAATTCTTGAAGCGTTATCCAAAGCTTTTAAAAAAATTATCACACCTGCGAGAAATCTTAATTTGAAAAATTTTTATCTCAGAGTTAAAAGTTTCCGCAATCTTTCCATCTCAATTTCTATTTATTTACGTCATCAGAAAAATGAATACTTTAGATATTTTATCCTTCAAATCAAAACGTAATCAAGATATTGTAATGTTTTATGCATTTTACAGGATAATGTCGATTTATAGAAAAAAAATCATTTGGTTTTATTTTGGAAAAATGAAAGAGAAGTGTTGTCTTCTTATGTTCTTGGTAAATTTAGAAACAGTACCACTTTTTTAATGCCGTAACAAAATTTAAAAATTAACCATATATTTTTCTAATTGATAGCATTGAAATCATATAAGTTTATAACAAGTACCTAAAAATTTTATATATTAACGTAGTACTTAAGTATTTAATGCAAACGTATTTTATTGCGTGTTGTTAATTGATATGTTTGAGCAGATTGAAACACATCTTGAAACAAAATGACAATATTGAAAAGAGTTTCATTGCATTAATTGAAAATCTAGATTCAACTAGTACGTCTGTTCAAAAACAGACAAATCAGAAATCTTGCAGAAATTATAGTAAGGATATGATAAACAAATGTGTTCTAGTTATAAAATTTCGAGTTCTATTATAATAATCATAAATTCTTGCTTGGTTTTACCAAACCGCATTCAATCATACACATATGTCTGGTTCATATAACTAAACCATTTGTCTCGGTGCAAAAAATTGACAGCAAATGCCATTTATTTGTGTACTCTTTTGGTATCATCCGCGAGAAATTGCTGAAAACATTTGGTTCTAAATTACTGGTACTTTAATTTTAGCGATGAATTCGTGTAATATTTCAATATTTAACGTGCAGAAATACATTTAATTGCGTGTTGTAAATTAGTTATGCAGTAAATTGATATTGTATCCTTTAACAGATTAAAAAAACTAAAAACAAGATGACTGAAAATTAATAGAGAGTGCCATTTATTTCTACGTTCTCTCGCGTCAGTCCCGAGAAATCGCTGAAAGTATCTGGTGCTAAATTATGACTAGTATCCCATTTTTATCGCTCTAATCCCCCCCCCCTTCCCCCGAAGAATACGCGTGCAATTGTTGCGCTTTGAATTTAATGCTGCGCACTTCTAGCGTACATACGACTAGTCAATGATATTTCTCCGACGCTTACTCGCGCAGCATCCCCGACGATGCTCTCGTTCCGTTGCCGTCAAGTTTGTTTTGGTGTATCCAAAATCACGTCGCTTAGCGGCTTAATTAATAGGACGAGAGATACGAGGAGAGGGTCGATATGCCAAGTGCGTGGGATATACCCCGCTCGCTATGTACATACCGTCCCGCCATTTATCGTCGTTCACGACCAAACCGGGATAAACCGCGCGTACACTATGGCGTGCGTGCGGCATATTTACGCGCTACATTCCTCCGTCGTCGTATACATTTCACTACGCCTCGCGAGATTGTTAATTTTCCGCGGAACAATCCCCACGGGAGAGCGAGCGCGTTTATCGCGCGAGCAATTAGACAAATCGTCCTGTATCGACGCGCGTCCAACCAACCGCGACATTAAAAAGCTTTTCGCAGAAAATCACGCTCGCCGGGCACGATGTTCTCTAACGAGTCACCGGGAAGCCTTTAGATCAGTTTCTAGGAAACGCCATTGAGAGTTTGTATCAATGTTTCGAATCGAGTTGCTTGTACCGCGAATGTACTCTCCTTCAAAGGGGGATTCTCGCGTACGCGAGACGGGTGACTTTATTTTTCACCGTTTCGTGGAAACTCGTACCTGGGGGGTTGTCTTCCCGAAGCCACGTAAATACGCGCCCTGTTACACCGTTCAAAGTGAGTTCGCACGTATAGACGTGTGTGAAAAGGGGGAAAAGGCTTTAACAGGTAGTAGCGGTGTACGCGCGATGAAACGAACGTGTGAACACAGCCGATGGGTACATACTCACTCACAAGGCGAGCCGCTAACGATGGCACTTAAGCTGCGTTTTCTTCGCCCGAAGCTCTCCCATCCTCGCACGAGGACCCATTGAAGAGAAGAGCCGTCCCCTCCCTCGTCGCCGCGGTATCACCGCCGCTCGCCACGGCCCGGGAATTCAAAAGCTCATTCACAATGCGAAGCCCCTCGAAGGTGCACATGGTCCAGAGCATTGTCCGGCACACCGGCCCGACTCGACGTAATAAGCGTCCCGCGTCAGAGAGCGGCGGCTTATTTTCCCTTTTGACAGAGGGAAGAATGGGAAGCCTTTCGGTCGCAGGCCCTCCTCCCCCTCCCCCCGCGAAAGGCCGCTGTTCAATCTCGCTCCTCGCGACTTTAGACACTTTGTAGCGGTTCTTTTAATTGCGCGGTGCGCACATGTCCCGCGGTAGGTTTCCGCGTGTTTCGCAGCACGCAACCCCGCGGCGCGCTCCGTTGCCGCGTCATCCCCCGGCGGTCAGGGCGCTCGGGACGCGAGGGGAGGTGGGGGGGTTTCACCGCTTCGGAGACGCGCGGAGACGTGGTGTGTGACGCGGATGACGATGACGGCGCACGCCGACGGAATCGAGGGGGAATGCGAACCGAACGCTTCGGCGCTCGGTATCGAACTGACTGAGCAAGCCAGCAAGCGCAGCTCTGGCCAGCTCACTCCTACTCTTACGGGACGTGCGACGCCGCGCTCGCTATTCGCGGCGACGAAGAGAGAGCGCGAGTCCGTCCCGGGGAAGCCGAAAGCACCAGCGCGCGCGCCAGCAGCACCAGAGGGTAGGCCAGATCATCCCTACCTACCCCCCTTGCGCCCAGAGAAAGCGCGAGAAGGAGGGCGGGGAGGAGTGACAGGAGGGAGGGAGGGGGAGCGAGAGAGGCTCCTCGTCGCCGCAGACTTTTCCCCTGGCCTCGTCGTCGTCCTACATCCGAATTGTTCCCTTTCTCCGCTCTTCCTCTTTCTGTTTATTTCTCTCTCTCTCTTTATCTTTTCCTACCCTTCGCGTACACTAGGACATTTCGCCGATCGGAATTGAAACTGGACTGGAGCTTGATTGGGTGCCTTCGCCCATGCGAAATGGGACGTGCATCTCGTTGCGGTCTCGTGCGGTCAGCGCGCGGCCTCTTCGGGCTTGCCGTCATCGAGTGGTCTCTTACGTGACACACAACAGATCTCGTTTTAGTCCGTTAAACTTGTGGTATATTCAAATCCCGTATAATCGACAAAATATGCAAAAAATTTCAGGACTCTCTATAGATATTATTGGCGTATGCAGATTATTCGATGTGAAGAAAAAGATAGGAACGTAAAATATTTAAATATGCGTACGTGCTTTCTGATTCATAAAATTTGATGGTTTGTTTGTTTTTACGGCTTGCGGCCGTTCGTTATATTTATCTTTTGACTCTTATTTGTACTTTCCAGTGATATAAGCACACATTATGCGGGCCGTCACGGCAACCATATTGCAAACTTTGTATCTTTCATCAAATTCACATTTTGTTGTTTTGAATCTCTATCCTATTTCACATTTTTTTCCTCTCTAATATCAAATTAATGAAATTAAATTTCTTTATTATTATATAAACGTATTTTAAAATTTATTGTTAAATTATATGTATCATTAATATAGAATGTTACCTGTCTTTACAATATTTAAACTTTATTTGTAGCATTCTTTAAAATTTTTTAACAATATGTCCGATTTGTTTGTATTCTAATAAATGTTCAATTATAAAAATATTTTTTTATAATATTATAATGCTGAAAAGCAATATATTTAGTCCATTCCAATTTCAATCATTACTAATTTTTTTAATAAAACCGCATTTCATTTTAATAAATTTCAATGAAAAGACATTGATCTCTTTCATCCCATCGTGAATCTAACGTGCGCGTTAATGTCGTTGGTGTCACGCTGATGAGAACTGGAATAGGATCTTCTCTTTCATTTATATCTTTATCCGCTGTGAAATCCGGAATTTTCTGCAGATAGAAACGAAACGCAGATTGAAGGGAAAGTTACGAATCCAATGAGATGGCCCTCGACCATGTAAAATCAATACACGTTGGAAAGTCGAACTGTTAACGTAAGCATGAAAAGAGCACGAGGAGTCGGAATAGTTATTCTTTTCACCAGTAACCCAGATTACCGCGGGCTAGCCCGAAGTAAATTTGAGCGGGAGGAAGTGCGAAGTTTACCAAGGCGCGCTGGAGTTATGGACGATCTAGGCGAGAAGTATGGGGCGTCTTTGCCAAACCGTGGTAACTTGAGCTAGTTAGCGTCCGCAAATTAAAAGAGACAGCAAATTCTGCAATTACATTAATGACAGCCTTGTGTTCCCCTCTCAATACTCTCTTTAATGGTCGCCATTACGCTACAAATTCTCTCTAATCGCATATCCATTCGATTTGTCGCGAATTATCGAACTTCAATTTAGAGTTACATCGCAAATCCAAGTGTGTGAAAAAATTCTAAATCCAAGTTGTGTTAAAAATGTCACGTTCAAGTGTAATTTAATTTTCCACTTAAAAATAACGGCGAAACATGTCAAACACGTTTAAATATGTGAATTTATTTTTTATATACCGTGTTGTTTTCCAATTGAAACAAAAACTAAATCACACACGTGAACGAGACATTTTTTACACCCCCGGTGCTTAGAGTGCGACTGTCAATTAAGATAAAATTATTAATTTTTAACTTGGCTTAAGCGCCGCGGCAGTTATAACTTCGTAATAACTTCAAACCGACCGCTCCAGCGAATTGCTTCCTTCAGTAACATAGACAACCGAGAAGCAAATTAAGTTTCCTCGTTGATACTTTTTTTCCCACGTCTCCCTACGTCGAAGGACCGTCCGTTTACCGGAGTTATCCAACGAACTGAAGTTGAATCTAACAATCTGATTGGACGCTATCGACCGTACGAGACAAAATGTGCCCGGTCTCCGGCGACGCGTATAAAAATATCTGAAGCGGGATTTAAACCGGCGTATGATAACATTTAAGTAAATCGAGCGAAGTGATCCGTGAGATTTTAGAAAGACGCGAAATCCACTTCGGCATGAAGAAACTTGCGGCGGTAACATATCTTTGGGATTTAACTCGTATTTACCGTTGCCAGTCACGCTGTCATCGCGAGAATTGAGATTGATACTTTTCCCGTTCTGTATCTCCTCTGCATTCTTGATTTGACATCAGTGAGATATGTATACGTTGTTATGGCCGGTCTCGGCGAGAATTGTGCCGCGAAAACTATTTTAAGGATTAAAATATTTTTTGACAGGTCCACGGCTCTCTGTATACACGAGATTTTCATATATATATATATATATATAGAGAGAGAGAGAGAGAGAGAGAGAGAGAGAGAGAGAGAGAGAGAGAGAGAGAGAGAGAGAGAGAGAGACATTCGTTGCTAGACGTTGACTTTCTAAGAGAAAAGAAAGTCTCGTCGTTTCAGATCTCTTCTCTTCTTTACCCTGCTTTCATTTCACAGTGAATTTCTGCATTAATAAATCACGTACTACACACAACCATTAATATTATATGCATCGCGCAATGTACGACCCGTGAACGTGACGATACGTTTTTAAGTGTCGGCTACGATAAATTTTTTTTTTTTTTTTTTTTTTTTTATTAAAACAGAACAATTTGATTTGTTTTGACGCAACGATATTGCGATGGAAACTGTTGAAATTGTGAAGTGAGATTCTATCAGCGTCGCTGCAAAATTAAATAAAACGTCGATTGCCCTCACGTAAGTGAGAAACGCTTATTAAATCATCGCACTACAATGTGTAGCCAGTGAAGTAAGGGCAAGTTCAAAGCTTATAAGTAGCATGACTGGCTGAAAGTATTCTCTCTCTAAGAAGCGATCCATCTTAGTTCCGCGCGACAAATTTTTCGGGTCTGCGAGCGTGGCATGTACAAAGACAGATTTAATACATTTTCTTTTTTCCCCATTTTCACCCGCCAATCTTTTGACAATTCGCTGCCACTCGGTATTTCTCATTTATCGGGGCATTTCGCGAATTGAAATTGAATCTGATGATGAGATTGAGCTTCATCGACCGCACGAAGTAAAATATGTCCAGGGAATGCGAAGAGGAGTGGGCTAAAAATCGTGTCTAAAAAATATATATAATTCGGTTATTAAATAAATTCAATAAAAATTAATGTTAAACAAGGCACTTAAAAAATAATTGTCTCTGTGCAAAATTATTGTATAAGTATCATTTTATTTAATTTTATTTATTCCAGTTGAATGTCTAACAAAATAAATAAAACGTATAAATTATGTATCTGTATATGTGCGTGTGGGAGGAAGGAGGGGAAGGAGAAATACATTAATACAAGCACCAACTTTAACGTTGTTTGAAAAGCTGTCGTATTTTGAAAATTGTAAATAATTAGAACTGCTGACTCTGCATACGTTCATATTACGCGATGTTTAATGAAATATCGAGGTCACATCCGCGCAACGTTGAATATTTCACGGCGACTCGTAAAAAAAAAAAAAAAAAAAAAAAACAATCTGTAACGTTCTACCGTCGGCGTACGAAATTGACAATTTCGTTTTTATTAACTTAGCGCCGAACGATCACTTATTTCCATTCTCGCGAGTAAACACGATTTGAAGTTTCGGTCGTTTTCAGGACATCGATGTCCCCAATGCTCGTTAGAGAATGTGTTTTCCACGCGTTTCGGACGATTGGTAGTCACGAGCGGGAGTTTTCCTTAAAGTTCGCAACATAAAATTGAAAAATTCCTGTTGTGCCACTTATAGGATCAAGATTATTATTATTATTATTATTATTCAGATTTATTATTCTCGCGATATTTCTCGGCTCGACTAAAATCCCCGTGTTTTGTAAAAAATCTTTCGAACTTTTAGTCCTCTTTTATTGCTGCTTACATTAATTTAATTTCTTCTTGACATTTACATTTAAACGTCAATATAATCGATATTTCGAAATATAAATAAAATCGAAATAATCTATACATAGTGAAATATAATCTGATGCTAAAAGCATTTCAATGTTATACGCGCCCGTGGTTGATGCGTGTTACCTGTGTAATATACTTCGTGGCTAATATTTCCGTGGCAAACGTCATAGTGCAAACGTTATCCCTATTTACAATTAACGCGGGGGCAAAAGCCCAACACCTAGTAATCCGTTGCGTTATGTCCGGTCATGAACATGCATGTGCGCGTGCTGGATTACTGCTGCATGCGCGTAATGCGAAACCGCGCGCGGGGGGTGTCCACGCGCAGGAATTTGCATACGTATCTCAGCCTGTAAATTAAGAGCGATGTATGCCGGGAACTTTTGGGTAAATTTCCCCACATAATTATCTTAAGAGTCACCCGTGTATTTAAATAAATCCGTGTCTGCGGGAAGAGTATCCCTGTTAACCCCGCAAGCAAATTTTTAATTAGTTAATTCGCTCACTTGATTAACGTCAACGTTGCCTCCTCGTTAGAAGGGAAGAACAATTGCGGGAATGCGGAAAAGCCAAGCGACTCCATTACATGTGTACGGGGTTCATATTTCCAAGTGTAAACTGTCGCGAGACAAACTTTACTGAATACTTCAGTTACAAAGCAATCAGACTCCGCACGGGACATTTCGCTAATTTCTTCACGCAATACCTATGATACACGTTGTTGTATCTGTGGAATTTATGTGTACTTCCTGCATGTAAACGATGTAAATTTGTACACGTAAACATTCATGCGATGTAGGAAATAGAATTCGTGAACTCGTACAACGGCGGGTGTAACTAAAGTTAAAGGTATTCAAGAGACATTCAGAGAGAGGATTCGAGAAGAAAGAAAAGCAAGGGACCTACGAGAAAGAGAAAAAGAAAAATAACAGGAGAAGACGAAATAAAAAGACAACGGGAAGGAAACGTATGAAAGAAATATAAAGTTCATCATCTGCTGTTTGCGAGCCGTAAAGTACATTACATTTTTACGTTTAACCTTTTTTATCAAGTAGATTTTGCTGCAATTATTACTTTTTTTGCAAGCAAACTTTTTTAATGGAAATTATTATTTAATATATAAAGAAAATGTGAAATGAGAAAAAGAGAAAGAGAGAGAGAGAGAGAGAGAGAGAGAGAGAGAGAGAGAGAAAGAGAGAGAGCTAAAGCACAAGATAATTAGAATCAATCTAATTATCTCGTTATCTGAGATGAAAAGTAAGTTAAAGAAAATTGTGCAAAAGGAAGCAAAAAAGAGAACGAGATGCTTTCTTAAGCGTTTCCGTGAGAGATTTCGTAAACGTTCATTTTTCCAATTGTATACATATTTATTTAACGCCGAGACAATATTCTTCCGTGCGAATTATTTTATCAGCGAGTTGGAAGACAGCAGCCGTTTAGAGACAGACGATTTCGCTGTGGCAATAAGAAGGATAAAAAATTGCCTAACAGTCCCCGGGATTATTGTATTACCGATTTAATTTAAGAGGGTTTTTCCTTCGGGAGGGAGGATTCGGTGCGAGAAGTGCGAGTAAAATTATTTCCCGGGTAGTATGAAAAATGCTTTGCGAAGTCAGGTTGAAAAAGGCTCTCTGGAAAAAAAAAGGGAATGGCATTGTTGCCTTCCGTGAAAGCGCGTGGCAATTAACTTTCTGCTCGAAGTTAATTAAGAGAAATAATAAGTAAAAGATTAAACAATGTACAATATATTTTGCATAGATAAATATTCTGCAATTATTGATTGCGTTGTAATGTCTCGCGAACAATTAATTGGAAAGGCGAAAGATAAACGTGAGGTTCTCGGGAACTTTTTGGAAAAGCCGCTGATTCACACAGCGGAAAGAGATAAAGGAGCGGAGTAATTGCCGATAATAATCGGACATATTTTAAAGATATTCGGTCTATTCCGTCAAGACGCGTCTGCTTTCTCTTTTTCTTCAATATTATTTCTTCGTTTTGTGCCTTTATCCTTTATAAATGGACATGTTATCAACCGAGTGGTGCACGAAAGAACATCATTTTTAGAGTGGCATTGAAAGTCTACTTAAAACTTTCTACCTGTAAGACCGATAACTCTTTTTATTGAATCTTTTTACGAATCGAAGGTATCCGTCGATATCCTCCCTCAATACAGCTTTTATATTTCATGTCATTTATTTTTAGATTACTTCATTCTTTTGCTGCTAGATCGCAAATGGGCTAGAAACATTTTTCTGCGAGAGAAGATATTTTCTGCAGTGCGTGAGAGAGGGAGAGAGAGAGAGAGAGAGACATGCGTTTTATGCTTCGTAACGAAATTCTGTTAAAATAGTTTCAGCGAGAAACGCCCGCGGAAAACGGAAAATACTCGCAAAATAACTTCTGGTTAAATTTTTGCTTTCTGTTAACATAAGCTTGTATACGCAAACGGCATACTATCGCGGATCGCGGTACGAGGCGGGGGGGAAAAAAAAATAGAAAGAAAAAAAGATAAAATGCTGCATAAGCTTACGCGATCATAAGCTTCGTACGATTATCAAAGCAATTTTATTAACTCTCTCAGACTGTCATCATTTGCTAATGAACGGGGGTCGAGTATCCAATGCGATTTTCTCGAGAGGTCGAGAGGGAGCGGGAGGGAGCGAGACACGCAATTGGATCGGATCGAAGTCGGCCAATTTTCGGCCTTCGTCTGTCATGGCCGCGCGTCTCGGCGCTATCGGGACTCGCATCTGCGAAGAGAACGGGCACGAGAGCTGCTGGCAGCTCAGCGGGAGCGGCGAAGCGGAAGAGGCGGTAGGAAGCTCGGGGCCGCGCGCGTCGACCTACTCGGCGCGGCACCGGGCGCACGTGGACTACGGTATCACTGCCGGCGTCGGCAGGCTCCTCAAGCAGTCCAGGCGAAAGCAGTCCGCGAGAATTAGGAAATGCATGTGTCTGCCGTCCAATTACGCCCTCGCGGAATTTCCCTTGGTCTGGTCCGAGCTCAGGTTGGTAATCTTGCGCCATCGTAATTAAGGCCTCCTTCCTTCCACGTCGCGGATTATTAATTCTCTTTCTCTCTCTCTCGGGACACAATGCGCGGTTTCGAGGTAAAAGCGGATGCTTACGAGATGTTCGCTAGCTTTTAGGAAATTAGCCAATTCTCATAATTGTTAACAGCTGTTTCTACACGTGAAGGCATTTAAGGAGTATATTTTCGTACACTATCTGGAAATGCATTTAAAAACAAGATTTAATAAGTCTGTGTTCACAAATCAAATACGTATCACTCCATATTTGACATAAGAACACTGGGCTGAAATTAGCCGTATGCTGTAAAATTTCAAATCCAAATATATATGTTATATATTCAATTCAATCAAATATTATTATTTCATAAATCTCTATATTACGTCTATTCGTTCACGTATACGTTTGAGGCTTTACGTAAATAGTTAATTATAAAATGCGTACAACGTTCTCAGAATTGTGACGAGTCTATCGGCTTCAGGGCTAACCAGCAGCTGTGTGACGGCGTCATAAGATGCCTGGAGGATCAAGTCTTCCCGGTCCACCGCGCTATATTATCTGCGGTGAGCCCCTATTTCAAGGCCCTTTTCACCAACAGCCTGAAAGGCGGCAAAACCGAGACCACGGAAGTCGTTATTTCCGTCCCCGGTGAAATTTTCAGCTTGATCCTCGACTACGCCTACACGGGCGCCTGCAACGTAAACGCCGATAATGTCGAACAATTACTGCCGTTAGCCGATCAATTCGAGGTACTTGGAATCGTCCAGCTCTGTTGTCAGTTTTTGTTGCAGGAGCTACGACCAGAAAATTGTTTAGGTAAGCAGAAGCACGCGTACTATTTTTTATAAAATATAAAAAAACACAAGCGTCATTAAAATCACACTGTAAACAATTTTTGTAAAATTACAACTATAATAGTAGGTAATTTTGAGACCCACTATAATAATTGCAAATTTTTATGTTTATGTAATTTTGTATATAAATTTTGTAATAATTTCTTAATTTGTTTTTTACACTTGTGTATACACTGTAAACAAATTTATTACAAATTAAATTATTTTTACTTACTGCAAAATTATAGACAAGAGAAAATTTACAACTACTATAGTTGGTCTCAAAATTACCCACTATTACAGTTGTAATTTTACAATAATTTTTTACAGCGCATAAATTGTGAAACAATGACGTATAATTTTAGTCTGGTCGTGCCAGTCGGAGATAACAGTGTGAAAGTTAAATTACACGTACCGAACTTGGATGTTGATTTTCGATTTTCCAGCTGAACAATTCGTGACATTTATGTTGGATATAACTTGGACTATTATTACAGGTATTTTCAAATTTGCACGACACTATTTCTGTCGCGATCTTGAGAAACAGGGCCGGAAGTACATACGTCACCACTTCAATCGGATACTGCGGCAGAGCCCGGAGTTCAAGGATCTTCTTTGCGACGAGCTGGAAGCAATATTGCGCGACGACGAGCTCAATGTTAAAAACGAGGAGATCGTGTTTGACGCCGTCAAGACGTGGGTCGAAGCCAGAGCCGAGGAGAGACGGGTTTATTTACCGAGGTTGCTGGAATGTATACGATATGGTCTCATGAGTCATAAGTATTTCATTAATAACATCGTCAACTGGAAGCTCGTCGAGAAAGATGAAGTAAGCGCTCGTACCTTCGTCACTGCTGATCCTTGCGCCATGTTTTGCTCCATTTTGAATCCAATAATGAAGCTGATATGTTTCCTTTGCAATCATTTTCTGACAAGATTATTGTTATAGCATTAAATTACATTAACACATAATTCACGTCCTATTTAATAGACGTTAATAATTTACTCAAAAGAGAAATATTAAAATATTAAAATAAAGATCGTAAAATATTTTATCAAAGTATATATATATATAATCTGTTAATATATTTATTGTAATAAAAATAAGAACTTGAATAAAATTGTATAAGCAATATTTTTTATTATATTTTTAACATTTTTGTTACATGTTTTTTTTGGCAGTTTTTATTTCTATGATATTTTCAGTCACGTTAAATTCGTTTGAATTTTCTAAGGCGTGTCAACAAATATTGCTTCCTATGAACGCCTATCTGACCGAGCAAGAGTTGAAACAAAACGGAGAGATCGATCTGAAAAATCCTATTGCGAGACCTAGAGTCCCATATGAAATTCTCTTTGCAATTGGTGGATGGAGTGCCGGCTCGCCCACCAGTTTTGTGGAGACTTACGACACAAGGTGTGCCAAGCTTTTACAAAGTAATATCACATAAACGAAATTTCCATAGAAATCGAAATTTTCAGAGATTCCAAAAATATTACTGTGTATACTAGATTTCAATTCTTGACTTTAAGTAAAAATAAATAAATGTTTTCTTTAAAGTGACTTTTTTGTAATCCATTTGGAGTCGATTTTCCTTAGAAAAAAAATATTTATTTAATTTTTTAATCATTATCTATTCTTCCGACATTGATATACGTGTGTTTCTTAATTTTTATCCTATTTATTTTTAACAAAAAATATATTAAAGATTTTTATACATCTTGATACTTTATAAATTAATAATAGAAATAACTATTAAAAAAAAAGTTATATTAAAGATATATGTGTCACATCTCAAAGTATTGTCAATAATTAAAAAATTTCATAGATTGTTTCATTATTACGTTTTCTATTATTATCTTTATAAAATTTATGCATAATTTTCTTAGTTTAAAAATTATATAATTTTTTATTTCTCTTAATTCTCTTTTATTTGATTCTTATTTAAAATTGCGTTTTGTAGCATTTATTTGCTACAAATTGATAAAAAAATAACATTACAAATTAGATTCCAATTTTTTTTATCATACACCAATAAAATTTTAATGTTTGTGTAAAAATCTATTTGAATCCATTTATTCGTTTAAAAGTTATCTAAAATTGTAGCACAATAAGGTCGTTTCCGCTTCATAAGTTATTATAAATCAAATTTTTTATTTTCTTTTTTACAGCTAGTTTCAGAATAAAAATTCGGATATTTGCATCAAAATTGTTTGTCATTAGTTTTGTTATTAGAAAAGAAATAAACCTAAGAAATCTTTAGTTTCTAAATTTTGAACTTTTAGCTCGTATTATAGAACTGAAACATTTTTCAAAATAGCGTAAAACAGGAATATTTAAAAAGAACACGTTCTAGCGCAATTTTGACGTCATATTGACTTTGCATAAATGGTTCACTTTCAGAACATTACATATGCTAAGTAGACACATCTTGAGAATCTTGTAACTTACCTAAATATGTACTTTAGAGCTGACAGATGGTTTCTATCAGTGAACACGGATGTAACGCCGAGGGCTTATCATGGACTATGTGTCCTGAACAATCTAATCTACATGATCGGCGGATTTGATGGCAACGAGCATTTCAACACGGTGCGATGTTTCGATCCAACGACGAAAACGTGGCGGGAACGAGCCTGCATGTATCATGCTAGATGTTACGTCAGCGTTTGCACACATGGTGAGTTTCTTGCAGAATAAAAAACTAAAAAAAAAAGAAGAAGCTTTTTTTTCCAAATATAATTTCCTAATTTTTATATTTTATTAATATAAAATAATCTTTTGCCATTTTTTGGTCACCTGTTTGATAGAATTAAATAGTTACATCTTGTATGTGACAGATAAAACTCAAAATAAAACTTTATCCGACACAGTCTTCATTATCATCTATTTTGTAATGTAAAAAAAAATTATTACTTGTTAGTTAAGTGTTTAAAATTATTAAGTGTTAGTTTTTATCATTGCCTCGGAACAACGACAGGTTTCCTTTATGAGTAGAAGCTTCGAAGTAGCGTGAAGCTATTGTCTGAATGAGCGAATAACAAAACAAATGTATGCATAGAATTCATGCAGAAAGTAAGACGTTCCTTTCGCGCTATTATTCACGTCAAAACAAATCCTTCTATTTTTCGGTAAAAACTAAAAGACCATTTGTCTAACCTTTCTTTCATGTCATTTCTATTGTCTACTTATTGCGCATTGTTCCGGCGTCGTTCAAGGCGGCAAGATTTATGCCCTCGGCGGATACAATGGTCGCACGAGAATGAGTTCTGGCGAACGGTACGAGCCGCAGAGGAATCAATGGGAGATGATACCGTCCATGCATCGGCAACGATCGGACGCGAGTGCGGCTGCACTGCACGACAAGATCTACATCGTCGGCGGTTTCAACGGCCAGGAGGTCCTCGACTCGGCGGAGGTCTTCGACGTGGAGACCAATCAGTGGACCAACATCAATTCGATGATCAGCCCGCGATCCGGCGTCTCCTTGGTCGCCTTCCGCGACAGTCTCTACGCCCTCGGCGGATTCAGCGGTGTCGCGAGACTGAGTTCCGGTTAGTTTCGATTGTTTGCGCAACGCGGGGGCTTTCTGATTGGCTCGTGCAGCAACTGCAAAGTTCTGCATGGCCTCGAGATATCCGCGTTAAAAAGCACGAAGCCGCTAGAAAGTTAATTCCGACTGTCCTAATATTATTCGTTATTATTTGTTGTCAACAATTGCAATCGCGATCAGAAAATACTTTTAATATTCTTAAGCATTAATAAAGAAAAAAAGTTTGATTGCTTTACTCAAGACTCTTACAAGAAGGCAACTGCGATCAGAAAGTACCGCGACGTTTTAAAATATTATTACGGTAAAAGAGAGAAACGCTTTAAAAGAGAAGCAATCAACTTTTAATATTTCCCGCTTGTACAAATAGTCCCAAAGTGGAAACCCCGCTTTGGATTTATTCAGGTCTTACTTGGTTTCCAGTTAATTATTATTTGCCTACGTATATAAGCGCACATAAATGTGCACATGTTAACGTCACGTACGTATAATAATTAATTAGTCGAGGAAAGTTTCGCCGCGCACATTTGTCAGGATTTAGTTTGATACTGAAATGTTCATGCAGACAATAGTAGTCTCGTTCAGTTGTAACTGTACGTCGGTTGTACGCGATATCATTCTCGAATCGCATGTACATGACGTAAGTCTTTAGTATCTGTGAACGTGTAACTACGTGTTAAATATTTTCCACCCGCGTGCTCGACATGGCGCGGTGGTTGTATCTCTCGCCACCGGAGACCGGCATCATTCGGGGAAAATAAACATTTATTTTTCAGGGGAACGTTACACACCCAATCACTCGGACCAGTGGCACGAAATCTCCAAGATGTTTAATCCGCGCAGCAATTTCGCCACGGTGATCCTCGACGACATGATTTTCGTTGTCGGCGGCTACAATGGTATTAAGAAAAAGGGGGCAGCTATTTAGATTTTTTTTCTCGAGCATAACTTTGAAATACAAATATGTATAAGCACGCGTCCTCCTGCGATTCCTATTGTCGCGGCTAGAGTTCGCCAAATGCCGGAGCATTCAATTAAACTCGCTTTAAAAATACGGGGGAAAGCTTTCGGGGAATTCTGTGCTTTTGTCAGTAGCTCAGAGATGCGCGCTAAATGTAATATCGCGCGAGCGTCCGGAGGACGCGATTTTCACTTTCGCGTAAAATATAAGCGGCTTACAAAAACGAAAATGACGTTATCGCGACAGGCTCCAGCACGATCGCGCACGTCGAGTGCTACGACGCGGATTACAACGAATGGTACGACGCATCCCCCATGAATCTCAGTCGCAGCGCGCTCAGTGCCTGTGTGATAGCGGGTTTAGCGAACGCGCGGGAGTACTCGTATTTAGGCAAAGCACGGGATCTCGGCCAAGGTCAGTATAATATCCAGTACTCCCGTGTACAAGCCTTTGTCACGGGGTCCCTTCAAAGGAGGTGATTAAGCCTTTAGCCATATATACGCTCGCTCTGTCTGCTCTCTCTAGGACCTCCCCCATACATATTTAATGCGCGCAAATAAACGCGTGCACATCGCGGAGATTGCGGCCTCATAATCGCGGCCCACCCGTGAAATTCTCTCTGATATTCTCGTGTGATATTCCCGCGGTAAAGGGAACGCATCCGTGAAATTTATACAATCCCTGTAAAAGCGTCGCTGGCGGAGTGCCAACGGTCAGGAGGCGCGTCCGGACTCCGGAAATATTCCGCGCGCGTTACGAGAACGGATCTGCGAGTCAAATTCGCACGCGGTATATGAAACAACATCTTCGAGATGCACGGGGTATATACGCGGAAAGTATTATTTGTTTTTCCGAATTGTTTGTCGCGGCACGTCTCCCGCCGCGACTCTTCACCTTTACGCGCGCAACAGGAATCCTCGGGTAGATAAGATGGATGGTTTACGTATGCCGATGTGACCTTTCCAGGCCAGGCGACATCGAAAAGCCGGGAAAAGTCCGATCAACCTACCGACGGGTCCGCCGGAACTGACGTCATAATCTCAGCGCAGGAGGAGGCGGAGGAGGAGGAGGAGGAGGAGCCGATGGACGTGAGCGAGTCGCTGCACGTTGTTGGTTCCGCTGATGGTATGGCCGATGGTATTGGAAATTTCTATGAGGAGGAGAACAGTAACGACGAGAAGGAGATGCAGGGCGACCCGTTGTACATCGTGCACGAGCTAGATTAAAATTTATTAAAAATTGAAGCGTCAGTTGGCACGATGTCGTATCTCGCAAGTTTGTTAAATGTCGTGGGAAATAGTATCCTGTACATTTAATCAAGTAAACAACCTTTGCTGACTAACCTAGCAAGATTTGTAAGCAATTAATATCGTTGTTATTGTGCGAGATAACGTATTAAAAAAAGATATATCTTTAAAAAGTCACATAAAATTGTATCCATATTTTTATTAAAGACCATTAAGAGTCACTTACTCGATGAAATGTGCAGGATATTATTTCCTTGACATTTACAACTTTGAAATATGCAGCATTGTCTCAGCCGATTCTTTAATTGTCGAAAATTGCGTGGAAAAAACTGCAACAGAGCAATATATTTCGGGAGGAACAAACTCTTACTGTTCGTCGGACGGAAAAAAAGCGGGCGTTTTAATTGTTACGTCGTTTGAGAATTAGCCTAAACGAGCTTCTTAAAATTGTACAACGAAATTTAATTTGCCGCAGAAGAGGCTGGTAAACAGGGGGCTAGCGAGAGGACGAAAAAAAAAAGTGAGAGGCTTGAAGTTGAATTGCGTTACGCATTAGCAAGTTTTTGTACGTCGTTTACGCGTTTCTCGCAGATTAGCCGTAACACGGGGATTTTAATCGACACAAATTAACGTATGCGCCTCGCGTGAGAGGCGACGATTTCCATGCGCGTCCCCAATTTTAATGATTATTTTGTAGGCGATATTATTTTTTCGCATTGTTTTTTTTTTTTTATAAATCTACCTTTGATTCGTAGGCACGAGCGCAACAAACGAGAATTGTACATGCGATTAAATACAACGCGATATATAACGCACGCAGAAAGTAAGCGCACTTTTAATCTTTGTAAATTGGTGGAATTTTATTCGATGCGACGTTCCACTGCGAACGAGTATTTACACTTTCTCGAGCAGTGAGAAATGTCACGGACCGTGACATTTCGCGGTGCAATGTTGTTATTTTTTATGAATATGTTTCCTTGTCTTGTATTGTATATCTCGATATGTCGCGATTTTCTGTTCGAGATTCGCATGTACCGTGTACTGTTTATTTTAGGCCAATTAAATTAGACGCTTTAAGTCAAATGTTATCTCTTTATTGTATCCTCTGGTGGCCTCATAATCGTAAATCCTGTGAAACGTTCCGCGAATTAACTCGAAATTCACTCGAACTCTTGACTGAGAATATCGACGATCGTCATTTATCGGGTGAGGTAAATCCACTCAAAGTTAGTGAATAATAATGATATATAATGGTTCGTGATTTTTTATTAATCTATCTCTCACTTTATATATTTTCACGTAGATTTATTCAGTTTTGTATACTCATATGTTATGTATAGTGTATACATCGTTATTTCTTCATTGGTGTTTCTCTTTTAAAGACGATTATGTCTTTTAAATTTGCGATTTTTATTTCCTTTTTCTCTTGCGCTCTCTTTCTTTCTCACACATTCTCTCGCTCTCTCTCTCTCTCTCTCTCTCTCTCTTTTTTCTCTCTTACACTTTTTCTCTCTCGCAAATGATTCGATTGAGGATTACACGGTGACGCTCTTTTTGTCGGACCTAGCTGTACGACACGCTTAATAATCGTGACACGAGCAGAATACAATAGCGAGTTCTCTTTTTTGAGTGTCGATGAATGCTTCGATGCACGCTTTAAAGTGGAAAAGAATCGTTGTCGGACTGGCAATTTCTGCTTTGGCACTACCTTGGCACTTGACTTTCAAAAATTACTTTGAAATCTTGCAATTCTAAAATTCATAGCTTTTTGATTTTTTTTATTTTATTAAAAAAGGAAATAAGTATAAGAATAGAAACTTGAGAAATATTTTATTTTTTCAAACTATAAAAAAATATAAATATGGAAATTATGCAACACATATCTATGTAATTCATATTTGTATTGTCAGATATTAAAGTTCAAAGTGTGTTTTATACTTTAAATTTTATATGCATAATAAATTAAAATTGGATAAATTAAAATTAGAGATGCATCGCATAATAATTTTAAAGAGAACGTAATAGGTGTCTTATACGTCGATTTTCTGCTTCGTATTAATTTACACTTCTATGTATTGTTAATTCTTATCTATACAAGATAATTTTTCATGAATTTTCAAAGAGCATTTAACTAGTCCGATAAGAGCAGAAGTGCCCGATGTTTAAGATTTAATTCGTCAATTGTTCGTTATAATTTATTAAAGAAATCTCGCTGCGTATTCAACCCTACAGCTAGGATGGCGCCACGGGATGGAAGAAAGGACATACGAATGAACATACGAATCGTAAATTACGCAAGGACATACCCACCAAAGATGCAACAACGATTTTATGTCCTTAAAGTAGTTTTTCGGTCCGAAGAAAATCTTTCTAAAACGTGTCGAGAAACGGAACGGCGGAAATTGCTCGATAGATCGCGATCCCGATCGATCGATTGATCCGATTGCGTTCCCATCGTTCCCGTTCGATAAATCTCTAGAAAATTGTTGCCTTAGGCGGTAAGTTAAAAACTTAAGCTTTACATGACGAGAGTACAAAGTCGTAATTATCGCGGCTAGGGTATGTTGAAGTCGATCACAATGTAAAACGACGATACAATTGAGCAAATAAGAGAAGAATAATGAAACTTCTTTTTGATCCTTGTTCCTCGTAAGGGAGCAAATCGAAAACCTTTTCGGTTCTCCGAACCTCCGTTTCCCCCATTTTCCGTCGTTCGTAATCTCCTTTTTCGCGGACGATTTGTAACGTGTTATTGATAACAGACAAAGAGAGGAGGATGGCTTGTCTTTCTCGCAATCGATACATGACGCGCGTAAACGTCATTGGCGAGATTTATTCGCAGTTGAGGGAACAACAGATACGCGACAATTTACCTGATAAACGTGTCGCTGCGGAGTAAAAGTTTGATTAAAGAGACAAAGTCAGAATATGAATTTTTTATCCACATGCGTTGATGGCGCACGAACGCCATAAATCTCTGGCAAAAACCGGCAAATATAGACGAACATAACTCCCAATTCTGAATTGTGATTAATATTGCACGGTAATTTAATTTTATTTTGAGATTTTCTATGTCAAATAAATTTTACGGGATAAATTATGGGGAAGTGTTTTGATATGCGTTTTAAGTGATTCAAGATCGATCTCTCAGAGACGAATGTAACATATGGAAAAAGAAATCTGAAAATTATCATACACTCAAAAGAAATATTCAAAACTTGCAAGAGGATCCTTATAGATCGTTATTAATAAAATAATACGTAATGTTACGACATACCGCAAGTAATTTATATTGGCAAGTATAATTTTACATCACACTAAAAAAGAATTCTAATCATGTTACATTGAGGTACTAATATAGAATCTCAAAAAACTTGTTTTCTGAAGCTATTTGTGTTTTCAAGGTAGTATAGAGTAATATAGATAATAAGAATAATATTTTATTCTGAGACTTTAATAATTTTAAAGAAATAAGAAGACAGAGTATAGTCAATTTGCAAAATCTATGCTCTATCTCGATATATTAAAAGATTATTGAACGTTCAGGAAAATAATTTATTTTGGCTTTTGTCATTAGACAGAGAGAATTGGGTGTGATTTTCGTACACATATTCCATAGACTTTCTTTTAGTCTGATGCAAAGTTGCACTTGTTCATATAACTTTCCATCTCATGATTACCAGGCTAGAACGGTCGCAACAACATATACGATTGTAGTATACATGTCAATGATGACTATAGGTAATCGTTTCATTATGATACATGTAAAACGTACATACGTATTTTCTTACGCATGTAAATGGCTTACACTGGATGATACGAGTGACACGGATTTACATGCGATACGATATTACTCGCATATTGAGAGCCGATGGATGATCCACATGATCCGTTTTTGACACATAAGTTACGACAGAATTGCTGTAAAAAGTATTATTTTCTACGCGCGTGTTGCGCTCGGAACTCTGTGTGTGTGTGTGTGTGTGTGTGTGTGTGTGTGTGTGTGTGTGTGTGTGTTCAGAGATTTGTAGCGCGGAAGAATTGTAGAGTGGAAGATTATAAAGGGCTATCCGTCATATGCACATGCGTCTATCGCCAAACGTTTAACAAAATAGAAAACACAAAACGTATTTTTGTAACTACAGTATAAGCAAAATTTCAGAAATGAGAAGTACGACGCGCGATATTGAGAGGTACGATATTGATCGAGAATTCGCGGAAAGTCTCTAATCTCTCATTTTCGAAACTAATAACTTCAGGAACATATAGCGCATTATGACTTTCCACTCCATAATTGTTAATGCGCGATAAAATGGACGCCTCGTACTTCAGCCCACAGTTTGTAACGACTGCAGTGTATTGTGGAGATACATATAGTATATCTATATATACATTCGCGATTATCGTTTACAGAATATCGGTTTATTAATATTATTTTACACCGCTTCACAGACAGGGACATATAATGGACATATTGTGTTCGTTAAAAATGTTAAATGTATATTTGTATAATGCACAATACAAACATCTAACACATATTCATTTGATTTCTCGGAATCTCTATTCTCCCTCAAAATACTGTTTTCGTGACTGTTGAAGTACGAGGAACCATTCTCGCGCTGAAAGACTACGATCTTACGTCGCAGCTTGGTACACAGAGCGTCGGAAACTTACCCTTGAATTTTAATGATAAAATCTTTGGCAAATTTATAGTCCATTTCTCGAGGATAACCCTCATTTTAATATTTGATATTAAACATCTGATACAAATTAAAACTTCGATAAAAATAAAAATAAATAGAATCAATAAAGTTTCAGTTTTAACTTCTTTAATTTTTAAATTAAATTAAATTAAATTAAATTACATCACAGATTTAAGCTCTCAAAACAAATCTTTGAGTCGATGCCTCTACACAGTTCGATTAAGAAAACGTTTGTTTCAAGTAATTCGATGGATTTATTATTAAAATGAAGGTCAGCGGTTCCGGAAGACACCCTGTAGATTTTAGGGTGATAAAGTCGAGCTCGCTTATACGACTGGGTTATACGACTCGATCTCGACGACAGAGACTGGCACTCGCAGACACGACGCCTCGCGTTTGTTACCGTTCAATTACGATTAATATAATTTTCTTTTCATCTTTTTTTCTTCTGCTTTCCTTTGATAGATTGTTCTGAGCAATTGAGATCTAGCAATTGGAGGGATTTCATATACCTGAAACGTTAGTCACTCTCGTCGCGTCATCGCGTCCGTTTCGCACTCTGGTGACTCTTCTCTGCCGCGTTTCAGGACGCGAGTCCTCATGTCACCGCACTGGGAGACCCGTTCGTCCGAATGAAACCCGTCTCACCGCATCTCTCTCTCTCTCTCTCTCTCTCTCTTTCGAGCCCTCTGATTTGTAACGTTTTCCTCTCCGATATTCTTTTTTCATCCTCAGCCTTTCTACTCAATATCCTATTATTTCCTTTTGCCTAATCATTCTCTCACAGCATCGTACTCGGCTCTCATCCATCCGCACTTCGCATTCATCGCATTCAGCACATTCAGCAATCACACTTATCTGAGGATAACAATTGACATACGTTTCGTAACTTTCCTATACGACTAGACAATGTGTCGTTGCATTGTCTTATACTTTTATTAATTTATGTTATTAATATTATTTTTTTTTTCCTTCCCCTTAATGCGCGGCTGTACATCGTGGAGAATTGTTCCGGCGGCGGAGCTCCCGCTCGCTGACGTCTCACTTTGTGCCTTTTTTGAAAAAAGGTATGTTCTCCAATTCCACCTGTCAATATAGTTGTATCGATAAATAAATTTCGTCCCCTTCTCTCTCTGTCTCTCCTCTTCTAACGATCCATCCCTCACGATGTTGACGAAGCTGATGTGCCCGGCGTCGTGTCCCCTCGTGATTGCTTCATGTACGCTAGGCCGCCAAACGCGCCGATCTGGTTTCGTTTTCCATTTCTTTTTTCTCCTTTTCCCGAGCACGTGAAATTCGGAAGTGCATTCGCGATCATTCGTGCACGTCGCATCACTCACAGCGATGGCGTGCACGTTGCAGTTTTTCAAGCATATATACTTACTTAACTTTCGCACTACTCTGCGTTTTTTTTCTTTCTATTCCTGTTCCCACCCTCTTGGTCGGTATCACTACTGCTGCTGCTGCTGCTACTACTACCACCACCACCACCACCACCACCATTACCATTACCATCGTCACTAGAGAATAGGTCCGTTTCACGGCGAGCTACAGAGGTCCATTCGATTTGAAAAATTCGAACTCTCGATGAAGCGTGGATGAAATCCGAAGTTCAACCGTCAATGACAAACGCGCGCGACCTTTTCGCGCTTCCGTGATTATGATAACGAGTGTCTCGATACTAAAATCGACGACGGCGTGACGTGCGCCGTGTTTTCGTGTAAAAAAGATTGGATTTTCGCCTCGCTTCGGAATTTCCTCTTTTCCATTCACGTTTCTTTAGAAGAAGGTAACTAAGCGAAGAGAAGAGAAACGCGAGGCAATGTTGGACAGGACGTCTATAATAATACGCTAATCACGGGATGGTCGAGGATGTCGCGGAGAACGTTTTCCGAGTCCACGTTCGAGTCCCTTCTTTTTTGGAACTTTCTTTTTTTTTTTTTTTAAATAAATTATAGTTAATTATTTTCTTCGTGTAGCTAGACTGTTCTTTCCTTATCTGAAATATTTCAGTCCCGCGACCAGCAAAAATTTCTCGATGAAAAGCTCGGAGTCGAGGACGGCGATATGCGCGGCTCGGCCTATCAGGGCGTTTGCCGTTGGCGGTAGAGCGTGATGCACGTCGTATCTGACGAGACTGACGCCGGGCGCTGACATCACAGGATACAGAATGTTGTGCACCATCTCGCGATAAGCGGCACCTGGAAGAATCAGACGGGAGTCCGATTTTCAGTCGACATATTTGGCACCTTTTCCAATTAGTCTGTCAAACGTCTTTACTCGTTCTAATCTCAACTCGTTTTCAAAAAGAACAAAATAGTCCACGCTTAAACTTTGATACCTTGATCCGTCGGATCTCGTACGGCAGCCTTGCAGAGCTCGATTCGGGCAGAGTGCAAGGGCACGTACCGATCCTGGGCGCTGCCACACAGCAAGACGTGCTTGAACTTCTGCAAATTGCTCTTCTGGCTCAAACGGAACATGAAGGAGCGCCTCACGTCCGGTGAGTCTTTCATGGCCAGTTGCAGCAATGATCCGGACTTCTTCCACTTTTGCATGAACCACATACCTATACAAGTTAATGACGGAATGGAAATTACACTCAAGATTGACGCTCTTGCAAAATCTAACAATGCATCGCGGATACACGTTAAACCTTACCTGCGTTCACTAAACCGCTCGTGTTGTAAAGAGTGCCCAAATGTGGTCCGCTCAAGCTGAGAAAGGTGTGTAGACGAGGAAGCAGCGGACGCAGCTGCGGTCGCGTTAAAGCGCTGCGAATGATTATGGTCCCAAGGGAATGCCCGATAAAGCTCACCTTCTTCGGATTCAGGCCCGATGTTTCGATATGGTAGAGAATTTCCGACACTAATCGGTCGGTCATCGTTTCGAAGTCGGAAAAGGTATCTCCCTTTCGTGACATACGACAGTTTGTTAAAGACTCTTGGAAGATTGTGAGATTTATAAAATATTACTTCTCGCAAATAATTAAGATAAAGAAATTGACTTATAAAGTATAAAATATTATAATAATGTATAATAAATAATTTAAAGTGCATTTGCATAGAGAGAAAATAATTAATTAATGGCACAATAAATTTTTTATTGCAATTAGTACTCGAGAGTTGATATTCTGATAATTTTTCATGGTTTCAAGTGTAATTTACCTGATTTCTCTCGGACATCAGGAAATCCAAGTGCGCCCCAGGCAGACCCAACTCCAGATACGTCTTGACGAGACGGAGATCAGCGGCGTTACCATCGAGACCGTGGACGCATACGATAAGATGTGCACCCTCCGGCGAGAAGAGCCGATACTCGTCGCTGATGTGGAAGTACGGCAGAGTCGAGGCCAGGGTCGGGTAGTCACTAAGAGGCACATGGGATCTTAATAGTTGAACCGATGGCGAGGAATCGAGACCGTATCCGAGGGAATAGGCACGTTTATGTAAATGCAACTGTGCATCCTCGCGTTCTCTAGAGGGGGATAAGGTAGACAGAGAAGAGAACTTAACTACGAAAGACAGACGGAATTTTGCGGAAGTAAACGTGAAAGCAAAATACAAACGGCATTTAGCACTCTTCAAGAGGCGGAAGCAAAATCTCAAGAAGCATCGTCGCGTTTATATCGCGCTGAGAGACAAATGCAACGGGAAGAGGAGAAAGAAAAAGAAAAACTAAATCCTGATACTCGCAAAGCGCAACTCAAAGCTGCTGATTGATTAGTTGCCACGTTTCCTAGAATACCTTTCAGTTTCCAAGTTCAGATTCTCTTGTTAATAAAATAATGTTCTCTGGTTAATAAAATAATGAAAACAATATCAAATTCGGTTGAAGCTTCGTATTGGCAGCAACTTCAAATCTTGTCCCCGTAAACATTAGGCTTAGCTAAGGAAGCGGTTCTAACGGGTGGGCTGGTCGCGTCAGTATGCATAAAAATTCAAAACACCTGTAAATCTTGCCAGAGAAGCTCATCTGCCTTTTAAATTCCTCCTTGCATTTCTTGAAGTTGATGAAGTCATCCTGCGTGGACTGCAACAATTCCTTGCCCTCCTGATAACAGTCCAGGCAGATGTCTCTGGCACCGTAGATATTTTCCTTGTCCCGATCTTGGTTTCGTTGCGGACTGCAAGGCGCCGTTTTGTTCTGCTTCGGACTCCTGGTCTGCTTCACGGTCTCGTACACGTGATAGAGCGGATTGTCGATCGGCGCCGGTGGGTCGCGGAATTCCTCGGGAGGCGGCGGGTCATCCTGGAACATCTTTGGCGGCGGTAGCCGCAACTCCTCGTACGAATGCTCCTCCACGCTCTCCTTCGTGACGAGAGGGCGATCCTTGCGCGGTACAATCTTCGACAGCTTCTGCCGCAGTTGCTCGCTCGAGAGCTTGGCCTGATTGCGACGCTGCTCCGAGCTAGAAGTGTCGCCGCTGCTAACCCAGCCCGAACATTCAGACGTCAGGTTACTGGAACTCGAACTCGGCGTGGGACTGCTGGGCCTGGTGGACGGCGGACTGAGGAGATGCGGTATGATCGGCAGGTTGTTGCTTAGGTTGTCCTTGCTGTCGCGTATCGGCATACAGGGCAGAGAGACCGCGCTGCGCGGCACGACCACTTTGTTCTGAGCCACCGGCACGCTGGCACATCGCAGTCTTTTCACGTTTGGCGGTGGCACCCCGAAGCTCGACGTGTCCGACGGTGTCGTGCCGTTCGTCGTCGGTGCCTCTATTGGCGATTTTAGAGGTTCCATCTAAGTGAACGAGAATTCATGTTTAAAATATAAATTAAACTATGCGCGTGTGTGTGAAATTAAATTTAATACATATCTTCGAGTATTGTTTCTTGACATTAGTCACTTTACCTTCAGAATAATTTTATTGTTGTTCTCCACCTCGAGAACGCTCGTTGCGGTTGTTGAAGAGGAATGACGGTACTTTGGTAAGGGCGCGACAGCGGGATCTTGATATGCCGGAGGTGGCGGTGGTTTTCTATTTTTATGACTGCACTTTTTATTACTTTTATGATTGCTCTCCTCTACCGGGTGATCCGTGTCGAGGACGGGCGCCGAGTGTGGTCTCCTGTTGTGCTTGTCTTTTTTCCTCTCGGAGCGAGATTCTTTCTTCGATTCCGACTTCATGGCGATTACTTCGTAAATCGGTTCCTGAACCTCTGCGTTTTTCTTCTCGGTTTGACCGCGTCGTTGCTTCTCCTCGTTGTAATTCTGGGTTACATTATTGCGGGACGATTTGACCGATCGTTCTGTTCTTCTTCGAATCGGTCGATCTCGCCGGAAATCGCAGCACTCGCGCTCCACGTCGTCGAGCAGCCGATCCGTGCTCTTTGGCCTCTTTGGCAGCTCGTCGCGAATTCTACCGCTGGTGTTGCCGTTTGTGCGATAGAAAAACGAGTCCGTAGTTGCGTAATAATTCGATCTCTTGCTCTCAGAATCCGCCAGGTGCGAGTGGCTGCTGCTTATCGCGCTGCCATTCATGTACTCCGGTATCTCTGGACGACTTCTTTGGGTCATCGATGTCTTGCCGAGCGTGTGATATCTGCGACTCTCGACGCCGTTCGTTTGACTGTACTTGCCACCTGTCTGATGTCCAGATTTCCTAAAGTTCCCTCGGTAAGTGACTCTATCCAACGTTGCTGTGTGTAGCGGCTGTGGATCCGGCAAGAAGTCGCCGTTTACGTTCGCCTTGGAAGATAGAAAGCTACTTTGGTCGTTTGTGGTCGTTGGCAGCGGTTGGCGATTTCCCAGACGATGACTTCGTGGTTCTAACCTTATTTTTCTTGTATCGAGAGAATGGTAGTCTACGCGAAATAAATAGAAAATATAATATATCAGTCCATTTCCAGATTTATTTTTTCATTAATCAATGTTATTTTATCAATATAGTTTCTTTTTTCCTAAAACCTTGGATATTTTATCATACCTTCCACCGTGTTTGCCGACTTGCTTTCCGTTAAGCAATCGGGCAATTGACTGAGGTCCAGAGCACCCACGTACGTTGGCACAGCAAGATTCTGGTCGCAGGATTTAGACGAAGGTCGATAACCGGGCAGATGTGTACCGGGCGGCAACTCGGGAAACATCACCGCCAGCAGTGAACTAATGGAAGAGGATTGGTAGTCGGACTGTTGTTGCTGCATCAACATTTGCGTGGACTTGGCCCGAGGCAGGGGTATCACCGGTGTCGAGCCGAGAGATGGGTTTGGCGCGGAACAAGCCTGCTGACCCGAGGGCGGGAAGAGGGTGCTAATGGACGGCACAGTCGACCTGGCTTTCCCCCTGGAAGGAACAGTCGCGGGTGGCGTGACATTTCGACCGCCGCCACGCAGCCCCCGCGAGAACAATTGGGTCGACACAGACCTGGGTAAAGTCTTCGGCGATGTTTTGGGCTGCACAGGTGCCGCCAGCTCGGGACCCAGCTGATCGAGCGACTTGCTGTGTCTCGCCGGCAGCGTGGAAGGCGTTAGTATGAGACGAGCCTGGATCGATCCGATGTCCTGAGCTGCGCCTTCGCTTCTGGGCGACCAGATGGCCATGGAGCGCGAATCTATGAGCGCGGCTATGCCACAGCTGCAGTCGTCCATGTTGGGAACTGAAAAAATAATTTTTCTTACATAGATCGAAAAATTTGTATCAGTGTTTAGAATTATTAAAAATTAAGAATTATTTATATTAATTATATATATCATTATTTAAAAACATAAAAAATATGGCACTATAACGCATTTATTTTTATTTACAGTCTCCTATGATTAAAATACGTCTTAATATAATTTTAATATAATTTCAAAGTGGTATTACAATAAATATCATTGCGCTTATACTTTACCGCTGTTTCTGTGTCTTTGCTGCATGTCAGCGTATTGATCCTCAAAAATCAAAGGCAACGAATGTAAATCGCCGTCCACTTCCGGACAGTGGACAGGTAACGGTGGCAACGACGCCAGATAACGCGATCTTCGAGCAGCCTCGCTTACCGCTTGATAAGACTGATAATTCGCGTCGTAACAGCCAGCTGCCGATGTTTTCGGGTTCTCTAATACGAAGAAACCCTCCGCGAATCGCTTCACCTATAAATGAATAATTAATTATATACACAAATACAAAAACACTATAGAATGCAAGTACTTTTAACGTTGGCATTTGAAAAAGATTAATATGAATACTGGTACTAGTACACTTACAATCGTTATTTTAACAATTTACAAGACTTACTCTTAATTGATGATGAATTCGTGCTAAATGCTGATGAACCGCTTCTCTACCGGAGAACGCTTCGAGGAAATGCTGCCAAAGAACGATATTTTGTGCGCAGAGTTGGGCTATGTCAGCCTCCTCAGTGTCTATCAACTGTGCGTAGAACGGGTTTAAAGAGCATCCGCGCTAAAGATTAAAAGCAACAGCGTAATGCAAAAAATACGAACCTTCGTAATCTCTTTGTGCGTGTTCTGTGCGAGCTCGAGCGCCCTTTGTTGCCAAGAAGGGAGGAGCCGTGCCAAGTCGGACAGATCGTTCAGCAAAGACTCCCTCGAAGCTAGAAGCAGTCTCGTGACCTCTTGCTGGGCCAGTCTCGCGTGCTGTATCCTCGTCGTCGATCCAACGCATCTCGTAGTGGTCTCCTGAAATGATCCGCTCTTTACTAGGATTTCTTGTTGGGGTTTATCGAATAACATCCATTCAATGTCCATTCAACGTTATTATATGCGATTATCTCTCCGACAATCGCTTCAAACGGCACTCACGATGTTTCCGAAGGTCGCCGCGTTGCTGTCGCCGTTCGCCTGCTTAAATTGCAGCCAGGGTTTTCCGCTTCGTGGCGCACTGCAAATCATAATTCGACACATTGCGTACTTTTTACCGTGTAAACAACAGTTAATTCTTAGGTTAAATGTAATCGTTACAATATTTACTAAAAGTTGATTTATCTTTGCTAATGATGAAAAACAGATCACGCGCTACGTTTTCGACCGTCTAAATATTTCCTGGACAAAATACATCGCGAACACGTGTATCGCAATACTCTCACCAGCATTAAGCTTTTCGAATTTGCGTGGGAGTCAATATAATCACTGCCTCGTAAATTCAAATTCAAGGTAAAGTTAGTTAGTTCAGGAATTCAGAAGTCGAGAAAGAAGTAATAAATTGTGCGTTTACCCGGGCGGAAAGTTTATAGCCGGTTTATGAGCTTCTTTCAAAAGTGTCAAGAACTCACCAACTCTGCACTACGTGCAGTATGCTCTTCCTGCGTTCGCCGGAGGTGAAGGGACGCCGCCATAAAACAGAAAAAGGGAGCTCTCTCGTGAGGGACTATTCGTCGATTAAAACATACACACGCGCGGTATTTCGTGAGTTACGAAATGCGAACGTAAAATCGAGCGAGATACTGACTTGATGTAGGGCTGATGAAGTGCCACGAGGCAGGCGTGGATCGTAATGGACACCGCGGCGAGATGAAAGTAATCGAAGAGCACCGGCAGATGATAGTGAAGGCCCTTCGTAGGTGTGAAATTCAACTGCAGTGCCCTGAAAAAGAACGTCCTATCGATCACGGGTGACTCGATGTAGCGGCCCTCAGTCGAAACTATCATCGATCAGTTCGGCCCAATTCCAAACAGTTTGCGAACAAATATCCAACAGATGTCCGATAGATTTAAACCGTATCTGACAGATGACATTACGTCATCTTTTAGAAGTCTATAGAAATTGCCCGAAAAAAAAATCGTCTACGACATTGTTACTAGATGTATGCCAATTTTATCTAATATCTTCCCGAAAGAAAAACCTAGAAACGTTATTTTAACATAATGTAGGTAGTATATCTTTATTTTACAAAAATGTTTTTCTCTGTGTTGATATTATTCCGTTGCATAATTATTCGACATTAATATTAGAAAATGAACTAAAGTAAGTGCTCCTAGCTCAATTTACATTGTTAATTTCAGATTTAGCCATCTTTTTGTCAGTAATTTATTCTTCCGTGAGTTTTCATATCGCGTTCGAGAAAGGTCGCAAACAAGAGATAAGAATTGCGCGGCCGGCCTGATTGCTCAGATCGCTCGCAATCCAACCCTTGCGTGTTCCTGCTGTCACTGCTGAGAGAAGAATACGTTCTGCGTTCGTGTTAGACGGCAAGACGCTTACCTCGAGGACACGCAAGCCATGTTGCCCGGCTGCGTCGGCTCGCTGAACCATAGCTCGACGCCTAGATTAAAGTGGGTGCGCGACAGGGCCTCCTCAATCTTGTGACTGTGCACGAGCACATGCGCCCGGAATAGTACGGAAGTGCCGAGTGTCACCTCCTCGTTCCTGTAGAGGATCTGAAAGCGCTTACTCGTGCCCGGCGCCTCCAGGGAGTCTGCAACACAACGGTGCGTGCCTCTCCATCGAATTCGACGTCGCTCGCCTCGGGGATAGATCGATCGATCGGGGTGAACGGATTCAGCAAGTATGTTCGCGTGATATGACTGAGAACTTCGTTCGGGCAATCCGAGAAACGATCGCGAGACTCACGCGAAGCCCGCGTTAAATGTAAGAAATAGAAAATATCGAGACATAAAGAAAGAGAGATAGAGAAAAATGTTTCAAAATACGTGATTAGAAAATTTTTAATGATAAATTCGGCAATATTATATGTTGAGAGAGAGAGAGATATGCGTACTATATTTACTTCAAATAACTGTTGCTATGGGGGAAGCGAAGAGAAAAGGGGGGAGAAATTTTATAAGACACTAAATGGGACTGTACATGTAAATTCGAATGTAGCATGCAAAATAAAATGCCTGGATCATATAGAAACTATAGTTTGATCTTTAATTATTGAAATGCTTACGATTTGGTGGCTGATTGACTTCCACCTTGACTGGCAACTTCGGTGATACTCTAAGAGCAGTTCGTATCTGATAATATCTGTAAGGAAAAAAAAAGCACCGAGCTCTACTGATGGGCAACCGGTCGTGATATTTTACGAAGACACGATGCGGCGTCATATGCCGCGAGATACGAGTGATACAGGCGATAATCTTACCCGCGCTGAAAGAGATCGACATTGTAGAACTTGCAGAGCTCGAGGGAGAACTCGAGGGTGGCCTGTAGATCGCTCATCTCGATCCTCGCGATGGAAGGAACCACCCCCGTCCCGTGCTACCTTGGCACAGCCCCTTAACCGCAAGAAGACTGGCGTCGTCCAACACGACGACTTGCGAGCACGAAATTTTCAGGTCCTTGTCGAACCTCTCGATTCGCTCCAGCCATCTTGAAGAGGAATCTCAGCGCCAAAGGTCCTCTAAAATAACATTCGAATTTACACTGGATACCTCGTTGATATACCATACTATCATAAAATATGGACAATTTTTTTAATAAATAAACAACAAAAACATATTCTATAAAATATATATGAAAAAAGGAAATTTGTAGACAAATTTTGTTGGAATATTTCAGACAATAATTATACGAAGCAGGAAAGCGATAATATTATAATTAAAACTATGTACCGTCATAACAGGTTATTGTTGTATTATATTAATGTAATAATTGAGATAAAATCTCTATTTTGATTATATTAACATAATAATTCGATGTTCGATACTTTAATATTAACGAGTGTCGTAAAATATTGAATAGTCTCTTATTGTTAAAGAGACACTTAAGGACACAGCCGGAAAGCGCTTTTCATATTTCAAGGCGTACGCCGGGGAAGAGCCATAACCATCTCGTTAAAATTTCACCATTATCCATACGATATTCGCCGTTCCACGACAATAAAAACACGAACGGGAGCGTGCTTACGTTTGCGTATGCCATAAATAAATCGGCGACATCTAACTTAGCCGTGGTCAAATTTAACCGGGAATAAATTTTTACCGCTCGGCCAATTAATTTCTAAGCAGACCATCGTCGGTTTGCTATATCGAAACTCGGCTCACGATGAATGTTGGTAGAAGAACAACGACCGGACGTGTAGACGTGATCCGACAATGCGATGGCGCAGAGAGGGACAGGGCTTCAATAAATTCTTCTTTTTGCGTGTACAAATCGATATACCGAAGGCCGATGTAGTCTACCGCCGCTTTGATGTACACATGTAATGTTTATAGTGTGGAAAGTATTTCACAGTGATCTGCATTTCACTGCCAAGGGCGTTCAAAAGCGTGCACGCGAATGCAATTATCCTCATCCAGTTTTATACTTCGTTCCTAGAGAAGAGAACGAGATCAATGGTTATGTAATGCAATTTTCCCAAAGCGCGCTCAATAAAGAAGCAATAATGTATCAGCGAAAATTTAATAAAAGCACCTTACTCTGCGAAGATACTTTACGTTTGAAAATTAAAGAATTTCCAGGAATTAAATAATTATATAATAAAATACATATATTATACACGGGTATAGTAGAAGTTGTACAACTTCTTAAATAATACCAAATTAATCTTACTTTTTAATAGAAAGCTTATTTCGGAATTGTCAAAATATTTTATGATTAAAATATTGCCAAAAAAATCATCCCCCTTTCAACATGCACTTTTGCTAAAATATCACAAATTCGACTAATGCTCTGACCGTCAAATATGACTCATAAAATGATCTTACATCATCTTCGTATGTTTTCGTTATGCATTTAAGATTACTGCATCATAAACTCTTAACGTTTATGTCCGCTGTCTTTCGTCATTTTGTTTGTTATTCACTCGATCTAAGAATACGCTGCAGTTTATTGTGTGTATGTGTATGTATGTGATAATATGATAATACTACCAATACTACAATTACTGCAAAACTCTTATAATGTTTTCGACTGACCTGGGTTAATCGCTCCGATTAATGACGTCATAAGGCCAATCACAGCCATTCTTCTAAAGAACAGTATAACTTATAACTTTAATTGTATTATTTATAATATAACTACGTGTCTTGCAGTTTCATCTTACATTAATCTCCTCTTCTCTTCTATTTCAAGTTAATGAATTATTATGAGAAATGCTAATAACGAAATCTTACGCAAATAGTATTATTTGCATAAGATTTCCATAAATAAATGAAGATATCGGCAGCATAATCCCCGATGTGCTAATCGACCCCGATAGATTCATGTAATCTGAGCGCTCCATTATGACTGTCATTGCCTTTATGACTCTTTATCGATATGGATTATACGTGAGCGATTGTTTCAACGCGACAATCTCCGGTATGAGAAGCCGTTCTGAACTGCGCTCAGGGGAAAACTTTCTTAATTTACGCTCATCGATATTCCCAAGGCCGGTGTATTTTCTCGATGTGCACGACGGTGCTCACGATGCCGGAAAGTGCTTCTTTGCGAACGCACTCCATTGCCAAGACTGCTCAAAGGCCGCGTGCACTCGGCTGCCTCTTGCCCGTCGCTTTTAAAATAAGAAGATAGGCGACATCCTCTCAGCATGTCGACGCACTGGCAGCTCTTTTTCTTCCTTTTCTCTGTAAGTTCTTTTTCACGCAACAGGAGAGAGGCACAGTGACACAGATTCTTTTGTATAGATAAAAAAATTTTTTTTTTTAATTGAGAGACATTTGTAAAATTGTAAAAGAATTTTACGTTAAAATTGACGCTGTAAATAAGCACAGTTCCGCAATCTTGAGATCTCATCATCATTCGCGTCATTGCCACGGCCGCTCGACGGCACAGTACGGAAGCCGGCTTTTCCAGCACATTTATCCGCCCGGTGCGAAGATCAACGACTCTGATTTTCAAGCTAGAGTGGAACGTGAGAGGCGTCGCTACGATGGTGCTTGTCGCCGTTCAACCAAGGAGAGAATTTGTACCTTCGAATTATCGTATTAATTGTACTTGAGTTTACTCTTGTGTTTAATTCCGGGAAGCAGTTTCATTCTCGAAACGATTTCTGGTGCTGCGCATTAAAACGAAAAACAAGTATATTAATGAAAATATGTAAACTCTATATTGGCCACATCTACTGCATAATCCTCTCGGAACAAAAAAAAAAAAAATCCGATTCTCGTGATCTATCATTCGCTGAAATGCGGAAAAGTTTTCCCTTCTTCTTTCCATAAACCATCAGAAGTCCGCGAGTTGTTTCCGAGCTCCGTCGTTGAAGTAAAGTCCGTGCAATAATTTAAAGGGTCGGATTTTCCTTAAGTCGCAACAGACGGTGGAGAAAGAAGAGAGAAATAAACGCGGCCTGCTGCTAACGGACAGCTGTGCTCGCTCTGCTACTTTTAACTTGATCCACGTAATCTGCCTACGTGCGCATGTGTGGACCCGATGAAAAATATCCGGGCGACATTGCGTGCATTCCTGAGATACTTTTGAATTCTGTTATCTTACCGATGCCCATTTTTCAGCAATACCGAAATTAATGATATACCTTACAGAATGCGCATTCTTTACAAATTTTACATATAGATTGAAATTTATAAATTATATTTAGATATATCTTCCTCAATTTGTTGTATTGTGATTATTACTTTTTTTTTGCACTTTTTTTTTAAAGATTACAGATTTGAGAAACAAAGGCCTGTATTCAGAACGCGCTTATAAAGATGTTAGCATGCTTTTTTGTCATCCTATCTTTATCGTTCATTAGAATAAAGATAAAACAAGGGTAGAATGGCAAAAAAAGGGCGCGCTAACATCTCCAGCATATTCTATGCTGGAATAGGAACGCAAAATATTATTTTAATGTTTTCTCGCATTTTTCTCGTATTTTCACTAAAACGTAAAAATATAATTTTATACTCATTATACAACACAATTTTTGTAAACTTTTAAATCATATTAGAAGAAAAGAAATGAGTTTCCATATGTGTTTTATAAAAAAAAAAATATCCATATTCCATGTTATTAGTGTCATCCTTTGATGCTTTTTACATTACTAACGTGCCATGCTCCGGTCTCCATGCAAACGAGAGCTCCAAGTACGAGTCCATCGCTTTGATATGTTTTATAAGTCATACATGTTTTATTCGATTTGTATGCACAAATCCTTTATGCAAATGTCACAGACGGTTTATTCTTCACTATACATTGAAGATCACAGATTGCAAAAGTTTTTTCACAAAAAACATTTTTAAAAGACTTTAATTTGTTCATTATATTTTTTTTCTATTTGTTTATTACATTCTTTTCTCTCTCAGCTGTTAAAGAGTAAATAAAAAAAATGGAAATTTATACAAAATGTAACGAAACGTTTGCTGTTGGAACGTTATTTTAATAATTACATTATTAACTGTTCTATATTAACGTTAGAATATAGAAAAAGAATTTAGAATATTTTATATATTAGAGGAGAAGATAATATTATGGCTTTTATGGGTATTATGGCCACTCGTATCTCCCACGAGTTATTATGCAATATTGTCACATTTTTATAATTTAATATCCTAAGTATTACATATTTTCTAATATTGAATCTATCGATTGTGCGGACAACACATTAGCGAATGAAAGTGTGTGTCAAGTTTTCAATTTAAAATATTAATAATAACAAAGTTATTACGTAAATGTGGGACCATAATATCATTCTCTGCTCTATACATATAGAAAAAAACTTAACACACGTGCAAAATCCGAGTAACATCAGCGAGCGAATTTTGCGAAGAGATTTTTACATTATTATACATTTATGCGAAAAAAAAAACGCTTCACCGCCACGAGCTCTTCGCAATAGTTTGCGACAGGATAAAGTCACGCTCTCGTGTACGTCAAGCGCATTTCAGTTGCATGGAGGGTTAATCGTGCTCGAGCGCACTCTCACTTCGTGTGTGCGCTCACACGATATTTCTAGCCCCGAGGCCGACGCACCGTGGCCCAGATTAACGCTTCTGGGCAATATACCGTTCTACCAACAGATACGTGCGTATGGACGTATGGTCCAAAGCACGCTTTTTTTCCCCCCCTCCTCTGTATACGCGGAAACGCGAGCGAGATACGGAGTCTGTGCACGGTAAATCACGACTCCTCCTCCTCCTCCTTTTGCGGTTCCAGCTTATCGGCTTTTTCGTTACTTCCGCCACGGAGCTCGAACGACGTAACGATCCATTATTATTTCGTTTCGTACTCTCGCCACGGGCATCTCTCTGGCTAGCGCCGCGCATTCATCGAATTCAGCACTTTCGAGTAAGTTTTTGTAAGGCTAAGAACGGTGATTTATCGTGCCCGCGTTTATCAAATTACGAAATAAAGAATTTTTCTAGAAACTTTATTTCAGAAGGGAACTCCAGCTTAACTGTCGAGGAACGTATTATTAAAGTAAATGGACTTTACCTTGCAATCCTGTAAAAATAAAACTCTTCCCGAAACGATCTTCTCTCTCTCTCTCTCTCTCTCTCGGAGAAGTTGGAAGTTGAAGATCGTAAATTCGATATTTTGCGGCGGAAGGGTTTAAACTACGAAAATTCCAATTCCTCATACGCTCATGAGGCTGCCCCGGGTTTACGGAGAGCACAACTTGTAATTTAATAATAGTCGCGCTTGAATCCTTGGCAAAGTTACATTTTTTTTTAACGGCAGGACTAAAAACCGGCGACAAAACTAGACGCAGGTAGCACCGGATCGCGGCGCAACTACAATAGAATAAAAACTTCCTGGTCGGGTGTTAGAGGGGATTATTGTGTAACGTTTTGCCGGAGAGTAATCCCTTTTCTATAAAATTGATTTTCCCCCCGATAGACTTTGTAGGTTAAATTAAATATACGGAAACTATAAATATACCGGCGAGAGGATTACGTCTTATATACCAAAGGTTCGTTCTATGTCCGCATAAGAAACGGGAAATTATAAAACACCCTTCCCTCGACGTAATAAAAGCTGAAAGATCTGCAAGAGATATTCTGCAAGTTTTAATTTACTCGGTGCAAGTCGGGAAACTTGATCGCGACAGTAGATTCTAAAATAGTAATTTAGAAAAAATTATTCTCTCGCGACACGTAGCATAGAAAAAAAAAGATCTATCTTTCTCGAGACGTTTGCACTTTCCTTCATTTCTATTTATTTTTAGAGCATCACCCTCAAATCCATCCGCCTCGTCAACAACCTTTCAACAGATGAATGTCAAAGCAGTTTTCTCTGCAGCGTGTAATCATCGAGCCGCCATCGCGCGATTTCGTGCAAAAAGCATGAATAGCGGCGCATAATTGAGCAGTTTATTTTGAAGCCGACGTAAATAAAATTTCGAGACGCGAAATGCGTCATAATTGCATCCCTTTGTGGGGAATATTTCAAAGTATAATTAATATGCAGAAATATAATATTGTTCTCCGTACGTAATCTATTTATTATGATACATGATAAAGAAGCTTCGTTGCAAATTGCAGCTTTTTTTTTTCAAAAATGTATTTATACGAGAGAATTACAAGCAATTTGTTAGTACAGTGTTCCGAGATTCTGGCAGTTACATTTACTCGGCGCAATTATTTCCGAAATAATCGCTCTTTGCACTCTGCGAGATGATGCGAGAGATAGCTGAACGGTCTCGCCCCTTCATTGATCAAGAGACCTTGAAGTACCATCGGGGACTTATTAGATTCGCCAGTTATTTCATCGATTATAAAATCGCATGCGCGGTCGCCAAATGAAAGAGACGGACAGAAAGCGTCAATCGTCCGGCGTCGACCCTCCGTACAGTGGGAAACGGGAAAGTCTGACAAGGAAAATTGAAATTTCGTATCGATTAACGCGTCGTTCCCGCGACAAATTTCCATGCCACGTCGATCCACCCCAGGTCGTCTACCTATCGGTCGACCGCCGCCGCCGCCCTTTCGGCCAGCCAGACACGTGCATTTTCAACCTCGCATTTCTCGATGTATAAAGGCGCGATTATTAACGATAAAGAAAGAATTGAATTATCGCCAGCGCATAACTGTGTTAATTTCGAGAAATAAAACTCGTGCGTGCGCGAGAATCTCAATCTCGAAAGTGTTTTCAATAAAACCTCCGATCGTATTTCGTGCTCGATTTACCAACTTCACCTTAGCAAAAAATATATACGGTCTAGCGTAGTGTTTCTTCTTGGTTATTTATCTGTTTTATTTATTCAGCGAACACTAAAACGTTTCATCTGTCGTAATCTCGCTGTGCAATCTACCGCGATTGATAGCGAACCGGCTTCCGGCTTACGAGGCGCCCGGGATTCGATCGTAAAAATGTAAACCAAGGGGATTCCACCGAGTTTCGTGACCGTCCGGAAAATGGGAAATTAATCATTTTGTCGCGAAAAAAAGGGGGAGATTGGGAGAGACGAGGAGAAACCGAGAGAGACGGGTAGAGACGGATAGAGACCGGGAGAGACCGGGAGAGACGGGGAGAGATCGGAAGAAACCGGGAGAGACCAGGAGAGACGGGGAGAGACCGAGAGAGATGGGGAGAGACGGGGAGAGACGGAGAGAGACGGAGAGAGACCGGGAGAGACAGGGAGAGACAGGGAGAGACCGGGAGAGACGGAGAGAGACTGGGAGAGACGGGGAGAGACCGGGAGAGACGAGTAAAGACGGGAAAAGAACGGGAGAGACGAGGAGAGACCGGGAGAGACGGGGAGAGACCGGGAGAGACGGAGAGAGACGGAAAGAGACTGGAAGAGACGGGGAGAGACGGGGAGAGACCGGGAGAGACGGGGAAAGACCGGGAGAGACGGGGAGAGACTGGGAGAGACTGGGAGAGACAGGGAGAGACGGGGAGAGGCCGGAAGAGATCGGGAAAGACGGGGAGAGACGGGGAGAGACCGGGAGAGACGAGGAGAGACCGGGAGAGTGGCACTCGGCTTGCGTGCCTTTCAGCGTAACGCTGGCCAATCTCCCCCGCGTCTTTGACCCTTTCCCTCGGTCGTTTCCCTCGGAGCGTTTAACCCTCGACCTTTTTCGCTTCAGCCGCTCGTATTTAGTTGGACCTCGTATGCTTTGTAATATTAAATCACGTATTCGTGATTTCGAAAGTCGCCTCCGCGCGGAAGTTCAAAGTGAAAAGGCGAATGAAAATAAGCCCAGGCCTCTTATTGAGCAAGATTGCAATTTCGACCTTAACGTACAATGCACTTATGTACATTAGCTTTTCGTATCACTTTTTAATCCATTCTCGAGCATTGTATTTCAGACTGTAGCAATCTCGCGTGAATATCGCTATTTATAATAAATTATCTTTCACTCAATTAAGTTATTTAATTGGACAATAAAATAAATTATCATCCAAAATATATAATTTCATTTGTAATCTATTTAAACGAAGCTGTACATTTAAACAATTGTCATTTTGTACCGTTCTTATTTTAATGAACTGTTTAATTCTATAAATTTTCTCTCAAACAGAAGCCATTATTTAAAATAAAATTCTGCCCAATTCAAAAGCACGGCGCTCGCATATTTTTATCCGAAAGTCGATATTTATATCCTCCGGTCAAAAGTAACTTCGACAAACAGTTCTGCAAAGACGTGAAAGCGTGTCTATACTCGTGCCAGTAAATTTTTTATTATATCCTCGCTCTACCCTTAAAATAGCGTTACACTATCGCGCTAGATTTGCTTCCATGCGATCGCTTTTAAGATATTAAATCGTAATCTGTCGCTCTTTTCGACGAATCCACATGACCTTAATGGTACGACCGGAGACCAGGTGGCGAAGAAATTTCGTATAAATGAAAATTCCTTTCTACGGCGGGTGTTCACGTTCCCCTTTTGACTGTTGCTTTCGAATGCTTTCGAGGGGAGACCTGAATATTTGATGGGACTTCTTGTCCATGGCGTATAAGTGTTGCAAGTTTAAAGATTGACTCGGATTGTATCAACAGACTTAACAGGCAGGAGAATCCGAATACACAAAAGATGTTTTTGACCTCGATTTTTTAAAGGTGCGCTCATTGTGCTCTTTTAAAATACATTGTGAGCTCGTTGAATTATCATGATAACTTTTGAAAAATAACAACCTTGAGTCAAAGTGGGGCACCCTTATCATTCATGTAGAAAAAAAAAGGAAAGAAAGAACGTAGCAAATTAATTTGTAACAAATACAAATATTAGAAATAAAGTACTAAAAAATGAAGACATTTAATTTAAAGGAAAATAAAGAATTCAAATTTAAAAAATTTATAGCTAAAAACTATTTTAATAGTCCATACAATATGGTGTGACGTAAACAGAATTATTAAGTCTTGATTGAAAATGAAGGTGATTTCCTTTGAAACTTCGGTCTCAATAACCTTCATTTTCGCTCACAGGGGTTGCGTGCGTGTTTGGGCAGACGTCTAGACGGTTTCTATCCGATGAAGCGGCGGTGGCGGTGGCGGCGTCATCGCGTAATCAAAAGTATTTCTTATCTTCGAGGCATCGTACGTGGCGCCTCGCGACATCAGATCGAACCTTGGAGTAATCTCGAGGTCTACCGTTCGGCTTCCTACGAACGGTACCGCTTATTACCGTAATAAATATCGTGAGGCGCTCGTATTCTGCCGGGGAAAAGAATGAGCTGCAAATTTCGCAACGAGACTATTTGATTACGATGATTTACTCGACTTATGGGTTCGATTCATCCTTCATTCTTTTTTTTCTTTAGATACAACAAATTACATTGACAATTGATACAATTGTACTAGATTTTAGTTCACTTTGTTAGTAAGATTTTTATTTTTATTTTCTTTAATCATACATTATAACACGTATTCATGCGTTTATAAAGATATTAGTGCGCTTTTTTGTCATTTTATCCTTGTTTTATGTCTAATGAACGATAAAGATAGAATAACAAAAAAGCGTGCTACTAACTTTATAACTGCGTTCTGAATACGGCTTGTATGTGTATATAGAAATATATAATAAAACAAAAATTCTAAACCAATAATTGTTTAATTGTATAAGAAAATTAAAATTAACAGATAATTAAAATTCAATATAATAAGAAAATTATATATCTTAAATTAAAAACAAGGGAAAAACTATTGCTGCTCAAGAGATACTCAAAGATAATGTTTTTATTTAAAATTTTGGATAAAATAAAACAATATTTTTTAATTACAAACAATGTGAAAGAATTGACATTTTTTTAAAAACACGTTCGCTAATATAGAGACATTAAGTTTCGTTACTTTTGCTGGTAATAATTTATTTTAATTTCATTGCTAGCAAATGTGTCAACATACGTAAAATTTATATTTGATAGTTTTATGAAACTTTTTAAATGCTCAATTGCTCGATCAAAATTATCTCAATTTGAAAAATAAAGTTGTCTAACAATGTCGATTGTAGCAAAAATAATTACGTGGTACGTAATGATATAAGAAGAGAAACATATGTGAAATCAACGGCGCGTTTCCCATAAAAAGCATCTTGTTCAAATCCTATTACAAAAACGTCGTTATTCAATGTAATGTAAATTCAAGATGCAAATTGTTGGCTGTTTCGCCCGTGATACATTGGCGTCTACCGTTTTCGTAGTACGGTATCGCAAAAACCTTCTCTCATTTGCATCTTGGATTTACATTAGTGTTTGCTGTAAACGTGACTTTAACGTCTGCGATATCCAAGACATGGTGTCGCAAGAAATCTTTAGTAACAAACTGCGTCGTCTCTGCCTGTTCGCCGTACAAAAATACGGATTCTGCTGATAGCGCGATAAATGTTAAATCCATTTACTCGGCGGCGTGAGAAGAGATTTTATCATCGCGTATTTCTCCAATGAAATGCAGTCTCGCTCAAAAATCTGGAGCACTTTAATAAATGACAGCTTAAACTAGTTAGAGCTAAAGCTAAAGTTCAAAAGTTAAAAATGTAATAAATGTACAAAATATAGAATTATCAATCAAATATTTCAAACATTTATGATTTCCTTAAATTTATGAAAACTATCATCATTTTATTATCCATAAATATAAAAAATATATTGCTATATTTAATATTTAATATACGTTTTCTTATATAAACCTTATTATGTCTAAATAATTTCCATATAAAACAATACAAAATTTTTTTGTTATAATATATTGACATCAACCATTTATTTAAAAGTTGAATAACAGAATCGCTTTGATCACCTACAAATGGACGGTACAGTGTAATTTTCAGGCAAACGAAAAAGTGCACCCTCTTAACCGGCTAGCGCTCGAAGAATTCCTTTTTTCTCATTTCAAACCGTTTGAAGGATATTCTTTTTGAGCTTCTCTCATTTCTTAGGACAAAAATTTTTTGTTTCTCTAGAATAAATGCGCATAAATTGTAGGTAAAAAACTCCGGTACAAAAACACTTAAAAAAACGATACATGCGTTTATCAATACATAAGTGTTCTGTAACATGTTTTTATGGCACAATACTAGAATAACTTTACTTTAATCATTCGTTAGATACTATTTAATATAAAACAGATTTGAAAATATAATATTAAACACACACACACACACACACACTCTCTCTCTCTCTCTCTCTCTCTCTCTCTCTCTCTCTCTCTCTCTCTCTCTCTCTCTCTCTTTTAAGGATAAAGAGTAAAGATCTAAATTTTAATTACGGATTCTTTGAAATGAATTTCTCGATACTACTATTAAATATTACTATTAATTATAATTTTCAATATAATTTTGGTAATTTTTAATCAAATTAAATGTTTGAAGTAATATAATCTGCTTGAATATAAGTGAACATCGCGGCTTCAATTCTAGTTCCTGGAACAAGGAAAAAATAGAAAAAGTAGTTGAACAGAAATTAAAGTAAATCTACATTTGATACAAATTGGTTTTAAGCACATAAAAAACTGGAAAAGGCACTTAAAATTTATTTTCAATAATTTGAAAGTAAAAATTTAATAACTAAAAACTTCAATTTCTCTCTCAAAAATCCACAGACATGATATAAATAAGATATTGTAACTTTAGCTATAAAGCGGAAACAGATCTTATAACGATGCAACGTCCGGTTTAGGAGGTACATATAACATGCGCTCATATATCTGCGCATGTATTTTCTCCTCAAGCCGATAAACCGGTAGTTCAACAGCCACGCGAGCGTGCTCGAGAAGTTTCGCCCCTTAGGGCAATAAAGCCGCCTTTATTGCCGGAGATACGAACGCGTGTCTGCTTACAATTCTTTCTTCCTATCTGCGAGAGATCTTCGATCGTAGTGCGTTTTCTGCACGCGTGACACTTTTTTTTCTCTTACACGTACCCGTACGACAGGTGCGACGACGAGGGAGATGATAAATTTTCGAGCGGCCAGCCGACTAATCTCACGTACTCCACTTTAATAATCAAGGTCATAATTTCTAAATTTGTATCCGGACTCATAAATTACGCGGCGTCTTGTGACGCGAATTGTACAACGTTGTTGTTTTGAATTAAACGATAACATAAACATTTTCAAAATATTTAATATTAGGTAGCTAAAACACAAATAGTGGCATTGCAAAAATTCTTCACAGACTTCTGATATATTTTGTACAAACACAATGCACATAATATATGAGAAAATTGCAAGTTATAACAAATTGGCGTATCAAAGAAATAGTCGAGCCAATTCTTCTCTTGTTCCCGCCACCATGCGCACATCCCGATTTCATTTTGAAGCGGAATTGTTCGTTCCGAGCTGAGCAATTTGCTCGCTAATCACCACGGTGCAACGAGCCAAGAATCTACTATATCGTGGCCCGGAACTTCTAACCGCATTGCCACTCATTATTTCTCGAACCGCTTCTCGAGCAGGCCACTTCGATCTGCTGACTCATAGCGATCTATCGACATCTGACTTAAATTGTGGGTAAGTAAATCCCATTTTTTTTTGCCTGACCGATCTTTTACGGTCGCAATTACTTTTTCTCTCAAAACGAAGTTATAATTGTCGAAAAAAGGACTAATGATTAAAGCTTGTTTTATCTTTTTCGTATAGTACCGATGAATGGCATCGACGAAAAACAAAAAAAGTTGATAGTTTAAATAATCGTATTTAAAAATCGAAGAGATTCATCTATTATTCATCGATAGAACCGAATCGTTTGAATAACTATGAAGACTCATCGGCACAAGTGTTTCAGTAGTCAGTAATTGCGATATTTCTTATGTAATAAAATTATACGTCGCGTTCATTACTTAATACAACAAACAATATCGATTTCGCAACTCTTGGTATTACGGGGCTCTGATGTAATGCGAATAAAGAAAAGAGTATACACGATATGTATCAATACCTTCAAACTAAACTGTACCGTTTTATGTACAGCTGTAACACGCCCTACATAATATGTATATACCAGCGTTTAAACATTCTTTTGAGCACTTATATATAATCTCGCGCGCGCGAGTGTGTGTGTGTATGTTTGTCGGTTCAATGACCATCTCGATCAAAGATTGAAAATGACACAACCACTCGGCTTTTTCTCCTCGCGATAAGGTTTCAGGTCGAATAGAGCACTCCGACTGATTGCTATTAAGAGCAAAAGTAGGTCGAGACAATGAGAGACCCACAGGAACGTTATCATTCACGGGAGCAAGATTTCAGTAAAGAAAATGACGAGGATACCAACCGCGAAATATGTTTTTGGCAACAATACGGGAACGCATTAGCACCAGAATACCTGTCGGAGTATGAAAGGATGGGAGATGGCTCGCCTCGACGAGCAAAAATTTATTTTTGAAATAAGACTGAGAATGATGTATAATACGATGTGCTCGTGATTTTAAATGTTATCTACGATCTATTTAAATTAAAAACTGATATCTTAATTTTAATGTTGAATTACTGTATTTAATTTATACAAATAATCAAAAATTTATATTTATAATTTGTCAAATACAAATAATAAAATTTTATTGCTTAAATTAGAAAGAAATTTTTTCAAGGTTCCAATTAAAGGTGTAATTATCAATTTTTTTAAGAATACAGATTATTTGTAAATTACAACAACTAATTTCTATAACGTCGAACAAAAACAAGATCGAAATATTCATTAATGTAATTTAAAAAATTCAAAATTATTTTATAACTATCTAAATTACAAAGGCCAACCTTCAAATAAAACAGATAATAAGACATTAATCGAACGTTCTGAACCTCTTAAATATCCAATAATTCTTCTTTCGAATTCCATCTATATTGTGAGATATGAGAGGGAAGCACAGTGCTCTTCCTCACCATTATCAGTATTCAGTTTAGGGTTCCGTGTCATGTATTATTTTTGTCAAGAGAGAAAACGCTGCGGGTAGCAGAGGGAAAGGGTGGGAACAACTGTTTGGCGAACCCGACCAGTCTGTGTACGCGATCCCTCAACTCGAATGCTGTTCCATATCGGTTGACCTTTTCTGAAAACGGCTACGCCTCAGAAATGTCAGGGTACTACTATCTCCGCGGTTATGAACTTTTGGGCTATACATCTGTTACGCTATTGAAGTCATCGTACTGCGCGCCGGGTCATTCGTAGGAGTCGGATGGGCTGGAATTTTCCTAGGAATTGGTTCCATGCCCTTTATCTCGTCCGCTTCAACTAGTCGTATGCGACTACTAGTCAAACTGTAGATATAATCGATAATAGAATAGTGCATGATACCGGAATACCTATTGCGGCCGAGGACGCAAAATAACAGCGCGTTTGTTTAATAATAGCTAATCGACCGACCAATTTTAGATTCCATTCATTTCTACGTGAACTAATTTACTAAATGGCAGACTTTTCCAATTATTTATGTTATATAATTATGAATATATACCAAAAGCAGTAATAGTTACTTTTTCTGTAACAGTAGCGACAAATTCATTTTAGTGGATTTTTATCGTTACTTTTATCGTTGCAATTAATCACTGTAGATTTCGTATTGAGCTGGTCAAGAAGCGACAATTGAATGCCACTCTAAAAAAAACCTCATAAAAAAAGTAACGAATCGTTACTTTCTAAGTAACGTCGCAGTTACGGTAACGCGTTTTCATAAAATAACCTTTTTCAACCTTGATTATAATCACATATAAAATAAACATGTGGATAAAATAAATCGATAGGCCTATTACTTTCTTTTCATTGCAGTTAAGAAGCATTGCTACCGATGTTTAATGTTTTATGTCGTTATACTAATGATATTTCAAATCATTTTATTTTATTATTTTAAATAAACCTATACATACGTAACGATAATATACTGCATTAAATATTACATATACATACACAGTCACTTCTCCTCTTAACCAGAAGACTACAAAGGGAAAGTAAATTAAACTTCGTGACTTGACTGACTTACGCACATTGAATGTTACATTGTACACGCATTTGCTGACATTACGGAGAGTTTACGGGGGCCGAACTTCCGATCCCGATGAAGTTAACGCTACATTAATGCGGCGCACGAACTATATCGTGTTGCGTAACTAAACAAACACCCACACAATAACAATATTAAAAACCCAGGTAGATTGCAAAATTACAACCTTAGCTAAGTTCCGACAGCAGCATAAATCCGCTTGCTCGTTAAAACTTCACGATTGTTTTACAATTTTGAAATTGTTGCAGATTTTCAACTTTTTCTTCCTTACGATTATGAGACGTTTTGCAAAGTGGTAGATAATCCGACGTAAACACAAGATTTTAATTATAATCGGCAAAATATCATTATTAATAATTTTCCAGTTTCAAATATATGTATCGAAAGTTCCTTATCATGTTCTTCTCCTGTTTCTTAATTAAAAAAATGTCTTTTCAGAATTTCTAAACATATAACTTAAATCTCAATATTTTTCCAAAATAATGCAAGGTGATAAAAGAGCGATCAAAATTGCGAAACAATCCAAAGTTTATTGAGACTACAACGTTCGGGTTTATATACGCGTCGCGATGATTCTAGCAACACTTAGAAACTCCCATTCGTAGACACAAGTGTGCTATTTACTTCGCAGATACTCAGAATAACCGCGACTATAATCCTCTCGAGTATGATAGCGGCACGCACGCGAGAAAGGGATTGACGAGCGACGGTCGCAAAGTATCAAAAGAGGGAAACATTGATCGATCACTTCTTATGAGCTTTATAGCGACGGTGGTTACTGAGACGGTGGTGTCGGCAGCAGCCGTAACCTTGCTAAATTATTGAACGACCGTGCTAGACGCCGTCCATGCCGCAGTCATGGGCAATTTCGTGGGATATACATTTCCGGCTCGCATAAAATCGACGTGCCAGAAATCGGTATCGACGGATTTCGAGACTTGAGGGGCGAGACTAGACGCCGACGGGCAGATTTGAGGCACACGCGGGCACGGGCGATAAAAGGAAGTAGAGAAGAGAAGCAAAGTAGAAGAAAAATAAGAAGAACGATGGAAATTGCTCTCGTTCTCAAGTTCCCTCGAAGTTCCTTCAGGATAGATTGAGTAGCGACAAAAACGCTCAAGGGTGTTAAACGCATTTAATTTTCAAATATTAATAATTTATATTCGTAGATACTTTACTTTTTTTTTACTTTTCAAAGGCAGAATTATCGAATTTATATCGAGTAAAACTTCTCCCGCCTAAGGATAACATTTTATATCCGCTTACATCAAGCATTATCAAACGGTAAAATCGTTGAGAATTAAGGCGCGTTAGAGAGAAGTTCATTGAATTGCCTGGTGGACGATTGAGGAACCTGCGTTTAAATAAATTGACATTTTCCGACTCACGTGCGCATTAGACGAGGCAAGATAGCCGCTACTTCCGCATAATAGCAGGAGAGGATAAACGTGTGAGAGGGGAATTAATTTAAAAGCCGTGACTCACTGAAACATTCACGATGACGTAGTTAGCGTGCGGCCTCTCTATCGCCTCTTAAAAAAATGAGTAATAAAAAGAAGATGACAGAAAAAAGGGAAGAGGGAGAGAAAGAGAGAGAAAAAAAGTAATCCGATAATATCTCTCTTTATAGTGGCGCTCGAGACCGGTGCATATAGACACCGGTGATAAGAAGGAGGGAAGTGATGAGGAAGAAAGTCGGGTAAAAAGATTCCCCTCTTGGAGTCGACAAGTATTCCCGGTATTCGCGTACTCATGACGTATGAAGGGGTTACTCGAGGGAGGGAGCAAGGCGCGTACGCATTTTGCCCAGTAACCCCTTTCTTCATTGTTTGTACGGAACTGAACTCTCGTCCGTGCTGGAGAAAGAGCCGCCTCACGCGCACCAACTATTCCGGTTTGCAAGGGAAAGCGGAAGGAGGGGGAGGAGGAGGGAAAGAAAAAAAAAAGATACGAGGGAGGTCTGAAGGGACAGGGTTGCGGATGTGGTAGAGAATCGGGGGAGTGACGAGGGGAGAGGCCGCGGGCGAGAGAAATCGTGAGGGAAACAAGAGACAGAGAGCGGTATCCCTCCGCGACGGAGATCTCCCCTCCCCCTGCACCCAGAGCGCAAAGCGGCGGCGGCGGCGGCGGTGTTCCCTCGCCCCAATTACCGTGCTCGGCGCGCAACGCCTACCGTGCCTCGTAATTTGCATCCGACCTCTATTTCCTCACGGCGAAGCGTGACGCGCAACTGCGTGTGTTCTCTCCTCATGATCAACCTGGATCATCCAACGATCCACCCGAGAAGCGCGAGCGCACCCCGAAATGATCTTTCAAAGCTTATACGATATTGTTAGAGGCGTCGGCTGTTTCGCGCGGAGCTTCGAGGTCCTTGCCTCGTGTATATATCAAATATTCGCGATGATTCATTCCCACTGTGGTGGAGGGAAAGCGGAAAGGGACGGCACTCGACGTGGCTTACTCACGAGGCACGAGAGGTCATCGACGGTAGGAAGGAGGCCAGCGACAGGCTGGCATCGACTCCGGGATGACGAGCGGCGACCGACGAGCATCCTTCCGGTCGCCTCACCACCCTCGCTTTCCCCGCATGAAACAGCCCGGACAGCTTCCGGCGGCGACGTCCCGCGAGGACCCGGGCGATTCTCCCCCCGTTGTCGCCGTCGCTCAGGCAACACCCACTTTCTCCCCTGGCCTCGTAACCTCCGGGGTTACCACTTTCCTTCCGTCCCGCCGCCGATCGCAGGGGCGCAGCACTACCCTCCGTCGTCGTCCCCGTCGTCGTCGCCGACCACCACCACAACCACTGCCACCATGAACCGTCACCGTCGCTACCGCCGTCGTCGTATAGCTGTCGTCGTCGTCGTGCTCGTTGCCGCAGCCACAACGAGCGACTAACGGCAGTAGCGGTAGACGCCTGATATACTACCGTCAGACAGTTTTGCACCCCCTTGCGTGTCACGTGAGCTTTCTCTCTCTCTCTCTCTCTCTCTCTCTCTCTCTCTCTCTCTCTCCCTCTCTCTCTTTCTCCTACAATCCCTCTTCCGCCCTAGTATCTCCCCTCTCCCGCCTTTCGTCGAGCGCGAGCTATCGACTCACCCCCGTTGGCAATTAATCGCAGCTCGCCGCGCCGGGTCTCGCGCGCGCGTTGCGTTCGCGATCGTCGGGTTCTCAGGCTCTCGTCGTCGCCCGTTTCTCGCGCATCGCCGCTAAGCGTGCCGTTTTGCGCGCGCGAGCTACGCGGATCGGAATACGCGACGAAACGATGCGGGAGGAGTGAACGACGCGGAGGAGCGACGCGCCTCGTTCCGCCGCGGCCGTCGCAGTGGCCGGTGTGGCTGCGCGCCGCGATACCCTCGCTACTTCGCCAGCGGACCAGCCAGCGCCAAAACCAGCCTCCCTCCATCCTGGCTCTTCCCTTGTCCCTCCCTGCCCCTCCCCCCCCCCCCACGTTCCGTCGCTGACTGTCCTCCTCCAGGGAGAGCGTACGCGTGACCGTGGCACGCGCGTATCCCGGCATGCGCTCTCGACACGCGCCGCACGGATCGCGAGCACCCTTGGCGTCATCTGGGGGTTGCGTAATCACACCAGTCACGAAAGGTGACTGTCTGGAGGTGAGCACTTACCCTTTTCTTTCTCTAAAAGTGATGTCCGAAGATCGTGTTGCTGGAAACCTGAAAGATTATTAAACATGACCGAATTATTAATGTTGCCGGTTTTTCGATTTTAATTGTGTCATGAAATATATTTAGTAGGAATATATTTCTCTTTCTAAACTCAGCTATTTGAAATTTAAAAAATTGGAACTTATTTCGGGGCTTTAAGTTTCCTTCACAAATAGTAAAATTCCTTCGCGAAAAAGTAAAACTGTGTAAAGCAACTGAATTAATAGTAATAAAGAAAAACAGCTAAAGATTATTTAGCGTACCAATTAAAAAACTTCAACTTGATTCGCAAATATTTATATCTAACATATGAACGTATACATATAAACAAGCTTACTAGCAAAATTTTCCGTTCTATGAGATGTCGGCAACATAACTGCCTGCACAGCAAGAAACTATTGTATCTTCTCACGATACGATTATCATCGTCTATTAATACCATGTAAATTTATCACTTGTGATAAGACATCAATTATACTATACAAAAAACATATCTATCATCATGGAAGGTTGTAACAATATCTTCCTTAATGTCGTATTAAAGTACAGTTTTTATTTACGCGATTGTTCATTATCAAATAAAACCAAATTCACATTTTACATCGCTAAGGTAATTTCAAATTAATCGTCCGACCTATCGATTAATTTAAAATTCGTATCGACCGATCGTATTGCGAGAACACTTTGAAATCTCGCGATCGAGACGGTGCTTCTTTGCGGATGCGGATGAGACTATTGAGACTTTGATCGGTGCGATCGGTCAGGTAGGACAGTGTCATGGCGCGGCAACGATGACAGAGAGCGTGTTCCTCATTGACGAATCTATCACGAAGGGCAGCATGTGGGGAGGATTTCGCTGCAACAAGGCTTTCGTGATACTGGTCCTGCTAAATGTGATCGTCTTCCAGAGTATCGTATGTAAGTGTTCATGTAGTTATTGCGTTCTCCACTGTGTTTATCGCCGCGAGCACAATATGCGTCTTCGCGTCCATGCGTGCGACAGCACGAGTGGCGAGTCTGCGCGCGCACGGCGTGACCGCGAGATTCGAAACGGAATCGAATATCGTGGATCGTCAGTTTGATTTTTCCCATTTGATTTAACGGTCTACGACAACTTTGTAAACTTTCATTTGCATATCACGAGAAAAGTAATTAACAAAGCTATAGAAATTAATGAAGACTACCGTGTAATGAGGTACTGCACAACAATAAAGAAATTAGATACTTACTAATTTGAATTTATAATCGGTTTCTTTAATCCAAGACATTCAGCAAGTGTTCACCTGTATTCTATATGCCAGCAGTGAAAAAAATAAAGCTCCATATAGTTTTTATTACATTGGACCTTTCTGTTTCATTCTTACTTTAGTATTTTAGTAAAAATATTGAGCATACAATTGCTATAATTATTATATTAATATATGAATGCATTTTTGTAATAAGTGTATTGTATAAAACACTTCATATATTTTTGAACTGATAAACGATATATTATCTGGAGATAAATTTATAATAATACAAATTGTGATAAATTTTGTTATTATCATAATTCATGAATAAATATTTCGAACGATAAGGGAAAAATACGAATCGTTAACTTTTACACGTTTAAAATCGTTCTGATAAAATTATTAATATTGTAACATCGAGAGAAAATAGTAATTTTAATTTCATCAAATTGCAGGTTTTATTTTCAAAAACCGAATAAGAAAGAGAAATCATAATCGTTACGAGAAATACCGCAATATCTACGCTGTATGTACATGCAGATCGCGCTATTAAACAAGCAATCTGTGCGGTAGAGATTATCGTTTTACGCTCAATGCTATTTCGAAACCCTCGGTATAGCGTCATAGCGTCTTGGCTATTTATAATGCACGCCGCATTTTTTCCCTATGACTTGCCCCATTGCCTTCGCGCGTATAATTTTCTCATATTATATTGTATTCTTTACGTCATTTTGAGAAATATGTTGAGTTTCCGCGAGTTTCTCGAATCAATGCTGCTTATTTCGCGAAATCACAACCCACCTCGCTCGAGTAAACGTCGTCGCTAATAGCTTCAATTGTATGCTTCACGTAGATTATCAAGAGCAAAGGAAATGGCAGGAGGTGAGATCCAGATTGGACCCGCTGATAACGGATCTACGGGATATGCAAGGGCTTACATACAGCGTGCTGAAGAGGCTCGAGGCGCACGGCCTCTTCGTCGAGAGCGTTCGCGATCGGAATGACAATAGCCGACCCGTAATCTATGCCATCACTCCTACGTACGCCAGGCCCATGCAGAAGGCCGAACTCACCCGGTTGGCGCAGACGTTCCTCCACGTGTCGAATCTCCATTGGATCGTCGTGGAGGACGCGCCGCAAAAGACCGCCCTGGTCACTCGGTTCTTACAGACCAGCGGACTAATCTACACCCACCTGTCCGTGGCGACTCCGCCGATCTACAAGCTCCATAGGAACGATCCGAACTGGACGAAGCCGCGCGGGGTCGAGCAACGAAACGCAGCGCTCAGGTGGCTCAGGGAGAATCTCAAACCGTCCGACAAAGGCGTAGTTTACTTCGCCGACGATGACAATACTTACTCTGTCAAACTTTTCCACGAGGTGAGGCGTTCTTCCTTTGAAGAACATTGATTTTGATAGAAAACGAGATTGCGTTGACGCGTTTTTGTGACGCTTCAATTACATTCTTTTTTCCTTTTTTATTCTTCCATCAATCTAGGCGAATTGGGAGTTCACCTGCTGTTTTATGCGTTTCATTTCTTATATAATAATTACATTATATTTTGGAAAAGAAGGGAATTTATTATTTTTCTATGTGATTCAAAGTCAAATATTCAAAGATAATAAAATTGAAACAATTTAAGAAAGATAAATTGTGACTCACTTACGATTTATCTAAATGTGTCGTGTTTTATTTAGATATAATAATTAGTTTTTTGCTTTCAGATGGAGAAAATAAAAAGGGTCGGTGTTTGGCCGGTCGGCCTAGTAGGCGGTCTAATGATAGAAAAGCCTCTTTGCGACAACACCACTAATAAAGTAATCGGTTTTAACGCAGTGTGGAAACCGGACCGACCGTTTCCGCTCGATATGGCAGCCTTCGCCATTAATGTCGAGCTGTTACTCAAACACAAAGATGCGTGGTTCTCGTACGAAGTGCAAGGTGGTTATCAGGAAAGCGAGATACTTAGACAATTAGTTACGAAGAATCAATTGGAACCGTTGGCGGACTGCTGCACGAAGGTATTGCGAGCTCTTCCTAGAATGCTATCTTGTAAAATATTCGTGAAATTTGATGTATGAAATTCTATGCATTCCAGGTATACGTATGGCATACGCGGACTCAATGGCCGTCGTTAGACATGGAACAAATATTGATTAGGAAAGGTAGGCGTTCCAATGCCGGCATCGAAGTATGAAGAAAAAAGTTGTTCATTCCACGCAACATACTCCTAATTCCTTGGAAATCAGTGATATAATAGATATTATTAGTATAAAATTCGTCGACATCGATTTTTTTAAGAATTGAAGAGATAAAACAAAACCAACAGCATAAATGCATTTTGATCGCATTTTACATACATATACTCATGTAGAATGTAGTGCCATTTCATTTAGCTATTTTGTAGTTGCAAATGAAAAAAAAAGCAAACATCAAATAATCTCAGCTAATCATTATTTGGAATCTCGAAGAATTATGTGATATCGCAATGTGCTTTTGATATCAGATTACCAATCTGCATATCACTGTTCTCCTTTCAGGACAAGTAAATCATCTTTTGCCATTCTTATAACAAATCGCAACTCGAACAATCTCGTTACATCACGTCCGTATTTTGTTTTATAAAAAAATATATATGTATGACTATTGTAATAAAATTTTTGAGGAAAACAAAAGAGGCGCGGGTTTCCATTCCTGTTGACCCATTCATCTTTTTCACTTTCAAAACGTTTTTCCACTTTTTATTCGAGAGCACGATTTCTTGTCGCGTACAGAAAAAGCATTACATAAAAAATACGTCTTACATCTACAGAAATTTAATACTCGTAATAATCTCCAAATTGGAAGATGCGCAGTAATACTTATTCGTGAGAAGCTACTTGTTAAGGAGTCTTTTGGCAACGGATACAAAATAGCTAGAGGTGCTAGAAACGATGATGACGCGTCTCGCTCGCCGATGCAAAGTGCCGCGGGACATTCGTTACGCAAATGTCCCTGCGACTTATTTATTTTTCATGTACATATATATCATTTTTTCATGTATAATATATATTTATATTTATATGTATTCATTGACTTACGTACTAATAAGTACTATGGTATTTGGCAAATTCTCCGTCTTATGTAAAAAAGCTATCTGCACGGAAAATACGTTCGCAAACGCGAGGAAGCATGTCGACTTTCGATGTATCAACAGGTGCAATGATATACTATCCGGTGGATACGTTCTCGCTGCTAGTTTGAAATTTCCTACACTTTGCCTCTTCCTGTCCCTTCACAGCTCTCTGTACAAAAATATACAGCAATCTTTGCTTTACAAAATCACTGACCATAATTAAATTTTAAATTAAATTCCTTTCAAGTTCTAGAAAGAGAGACGAATATTCGAATTGTATTCGAAGTCAATCAACGTTCGTCGTAAAATTTCTTTTGGAACCCGCCAAGTAAAGCACTAAAGTAGAGCGAAAAAATTTCCAAATTCTCCGGATTTATCATTGCACCTGACCGTACAACAATTCGTTACAATGTTATTCTTCCTCAAACGAATCGCTTATCGATGGTTTTCCGCAAACACACGTATTTCATACTTGTGCACGTTTCTCTAAACCTACCAAACTCTCTTAAAATTTATCCGATACATCTTACAATTAAGGGAAAAACGTTTACAAGCATTTACAAAAACTTATCACATTTTAACTGCGTTTCTTTCTGCAAAAGCCATCTTAGATATTAAGACAAGAGCGGTTTCTTTTACTCACTATATTCGGATATATTAATTATATGGCAGCTTTCTGATATCACACTCTCACGGATTACTGACCGAAAATCTGACTGGCTAATTTTGTGTATTTGCAAGACTTGACTTGTCACGGCATTTGCTCTTGATTACACTATATATACGTATTTGGAAACCTTTAATGTAAAGATAACACGTCAAAATTTTGTTAAAAATCTATTATAATTTACATCGATTATTTTTGCATCTTAATACTGTTCTATGGTATAAGTAGAGAGTGTTTTGTTTCAATTTTTTGTTACTACATATGAACAACCGCAACTGTAATCGTAGTGACTTCTGCAATGTCAATACAAATACATAGTGTCGCAAGAACCGCCCTACCTTCATCTTATTTTTTTATTATTAATTTCTAAAGAATAAAACAATTTTTTAAATCCTTATACAAAAAAATTTATATTTTATATCCTTTACAAAAAGAATTTTATAAGAAGTAATAATAAGTGACATAAAAAAATGAGCTGCTCTTACGTCTCTTTGACGAGGTAACTATAACGTTGTAAAACATAAATGTTAAATTATCACGACTAAAAAAATATAAAACTGAGAGCTTTTCTCACTCGAGGTAATATAAAATAAAGGTATAAATATACAAGGGTAGTTATGATTGTGATATCAATGCACGAAGAACGAACAAACTCGCTACAAGGATATGCGAGATTTAAGTAGTAATTCACTCATAACTATAGTGGTCACACGCATGATCGTAAGTAAAACAAAGAACACGCGCGCATTGAACAATGCGCGTTCGGCGATTAAACAGTGGAAAAGATACATTTTAATATTTGCCTTCAGCTACTTGAACGGCAGTTAGTTGCGATATCATTGGTTTGACGTATTTCAAAAATCAGTCTTTTGGTTTAAAAAAAAAAAGAGAAAAGAATTGAAACATTACGATCATGAAATCAGGAATTTATAAGAATAAAAGCGCATCGAATACATATCGCGTATGTATATGGAAGCCACCTACCGTTCACGTTTCTCGATTAAGAGTTGCTCTTAATCGAAAGACGGAAAGGAATGAGGTATGAGCGTGAAGGAAGAGAGAGATAGAGATAATAAATTGTTCAAGGTGTATGTACAGTTTAAAGATTGTGTACCTCGTTTAAACGAGGAGAAAGAGTTTCTCTGTTGGCGGAAAAGCAACACTCTCATTCTTAAACATTTTGAAAATAGAGAGCGATGCTTTAACAAGAAATTTTGCCCAAGATGCCTCGCACTAAAATTTTTTACATATACTGGATACATAAACTATCCAATATCTATTATCAAATTGAATTATTATTAAAACTCGCGCTAAAACGTTTACTAAATAACAATGCAAAAATAAATAAATTAAAAAAATTTACATTTGGAGAAACGTCAAAGACTAGTAAAATCAACTACATATTTTGCTCTCTATTTTCATCTTGTTCAAGAATACTTCAATTTTTTTTACTACAACTGAAATTTAGATATGTCTTATTGAATTCTCCGAATGATATCGAAAGAATTAATGATAAAAAAAAGGTAATTTGAACACTTTTTCTAATCAAATTCCAGAAAGAATCTTTTCACAATGACGACGAATTGAAGCTGCCTGGATGTTACACTACGAAAAATATGAGCGTTGCATTTTCATACGATTATGCCATCCTCAAAATGCAATTCTTTCCAAAGTTTTTTCTTCTTTCTTTTTTGTCTTCACGCGCAACAGAGTACAAGACTTTCCGCGCGGTCTTCTTGAAACCGCGCGCGACAAAGGACGATACTACCCAGCGTACTAGACTGTGATAATCTAAAGGGTGCCTCGAAGCGTTCATCTAAATTGATCAGTCGACCTCTACCAATTGCACAACGAATTTTTGTACATTTTTCTTGCCAGCGTCTTTTTCTCGCGCAAGCCGATTTACCTACTCCTCGGTTTCCTTGTATCATATATACGTTACAATTATATTCATAGCTTCCTTTTAAGAACAACTACTGAGTAAGCTTACTTCGTACTTTTCATATTCGTAAGCTATCGATTATCCGTGCTTCTTCGCATGCTTCGGCGAGTACACTGACGGGATAAACAAAAAGAGTTTAAAACTGCTTTTACGTTCAAGGGACAAACCTTCCAAACGTGACATATTCGCCAATAAAAACTATCTCGGATCAATCTTTTTGATGTTCTTGAGCGGTCTTGCGCTAAGTTAAAGGGTTAGTAAAATATTCTGATCAAGTCATTTTTCACTTTGAACATACCTTGTATATATACGTTTTAGCTAAAAATGCAGCGGAGGGTATGTCAGGTTTTTAAAGTTTGCTCCTTCCCTAAGCGGATATCTTTGTACCTAACACGAGATCAGACGTGTAGCGAGAACTTTGTAGCAAAGTAATAGGCGAAGAATAAGTTGACCAATAGCAGGAAGCGTTTTCGGGGGATATTACGAGGAAGTGTAGGCGGCAAGTGTATCGCAGTACACGAGGTAAGAGGTTTCGAAAGGGAAGAAAGGTGGGTCGTCGGCGTGCGACCGTGAAACCGCGCACGTTTGGAAACAAAACGAAAAGCAGAGGCTTGGGCAGAGATTCGGTGCTGAATGGTGCCAGAGAGCAACCGCGTGAGGATCCGTCCGGACGAAAATTTCAGCGAAGAGGATCGTTAAATCCTTCGTTCTCCCGCAAGCTCGCAAAACGTACGAACGATGATCCACTCTGCGCGACCTTCTTTTCGGTTGTTTATTTTTTCATTTAGTTTCTTTTTTTTCGAGAACACTTTTCACCCGAAAACCACGCTGCGTTTTCGGAACGATTTACAATCTAGTACGCCGGAAGAATATCTAGACGGCCGAATCCTTGCCGACGAAACCGGTCTTGGAGACGGATCTCTTGCCGTCGAAGGTGATGGAACTCTCTCGACGCAATCCGGAATCGATGATCGGCGTGATTTTCTTCTCCTCTTTCAGCGGCTCTTTCTCGTCTCTGCAAAAGCATCAAACAATATTTGTCGGGGAGAAACTGTGATTTCCGACGTCGGATTAATTTCTAATCCTGAGCAGAAAAAAAAAAGAAAAAGAGCATGTCCATATGCGGCGCGTGGTGCGACATCGAATATACACGTCAGGCATGCTGTCACTCGCAAAGTAAAAGAATTGTCGCAGGGAGAGAAGCTCCGGAGAAACGATGCATCTCTCTATATGCCATTTTCAATACCGATATCAATAAAGCCCAAGGGATCCGCGCTTACTACGATTTTCCCGGGAATTCTTTCTTCGAATGCTGCTCCAAGCATGAAACAGCGATTCGATTTTCTGAGCGTGCACATGTACAAAGTACGCAAAAGAATAAGAAAGGCTTTGCTTTCTTTTTGATACATCAAATTGTTGTATAATCCAATATTTTTTGTAAATATTAAAATAATTACGCTACGTTTCTTATTATATTTGAAACATTTTTTTTGTTTTAAAGTTTATTTTATTATTATATATTTTCCAATATATTCCTTTAATAACTTTTGCTCTGTACATGCTCAGTAAAAAAATAAAACTCGAATGAAATCCATGACCATCGTTAAAAATACGAACGGAACAGTTATTTTCCTCATTTTTAGAGACAAGAATTTTCAGAACAATTTTCTAAAACGTTTAATTAAGCTACTTTAAAACAATTAAAAACAAAGAGATATAAAATAAGATTAAATTTTCTATTTTGAAATAATTTATCTATTTTCGTTACGTTTTCATCTCAATTTAAAGAATCAGTGACTTACATTTCTCTTCCTCTATGTTTGCACGATAAACTAATTTTCTCATTTCTCTATCAATTTACACTTTCAAAGTACATGAAGTAGTTGTAGTGAGGATTTATTTGCACAGTGCTATTTGCACTTCGTATAACACAAAACTGGCAGGTCGAGAAGACTCGCATACTTGTTGCAACATTGTGCGGTGACGGAACGGACTAGAGAAAATTAAGGACAAAGTGAGCGTTATTTCAAAGTGTTATCATGCGGCATGGCCAAAGCTTAGGCGAATACCGGCGATCTCTATGCGCGTTATTACGAAATAGCAGTAAAGCGTGTCCACTCGAAGGCGGCATTAGATAATAAAATAGTTTAGCGTTGAAATGTTATTTTTATAACTAATATAATGTTACTTGACGTTCACAAAAAAATTATAATTCAAAATCTCTTTTAGATTATTTCTTTCGTGTAAAACAAAAAAAAATTTATTCTCTGCGACCGTGTTTACCAAATCTCCGATATATCATAAAATAAGTCAGATGAATAAAGCAGTAATAAAAATACTTCGACTTCTTATTAATCCCTTTGTATATGTACGAGTATCCGTGTGCTTTCGCATTTTACTGGGAAGAAAAAAAATATTAAAAAACAAGATATGCAATCCATTATATGTTCTACACGGTCTCGTCGAGCTTGTCCATAATCCGTCCCACAGATGTTAAAAGAGGGAAATACGTAATGTGCCGCTGCCTATGCGTAGCCACGAATGGACACGGATGCCGGCGTAGCGCCAAAGTGTAAAAAAAAAGTAAAGGTGTTGCAATACGATTGGTTGGCGGCACAATGAATGCGTCCAACGTGTCGATCGAACGTGTTTTCTCCCATGCTCATCGAATTCTCTGTAATGCGTATCGGCGACTTTCCTTACAAGGGCGATTTATCCCCGAAAGCCGTTCGTCATCGGACGATTTCAGCGATGGGGTACCGCTATTGCTTGGGGAAGTCAGGCAAGAAAAATACGCAAAAGAGAGAGAGAGAGAGAGAGAGAGAGAGAGAGAGAGAGAGAGAGAGAGAGAGAGAGAGAAGAGGAGGAAAAGAGACAGAGAAGAGTCTTCGCGAACTTCGAAAAAGGGAAAAAAAAGAAGGAGAAAGGTAGAAAAGAACGTCATGCAAAGTGGAAAGCTGTGTCGGAGCCCCTTCGTGAGGGGCCATGCTTCTTACTGATTTCGCTTATATATCGTTTTCTCTCTTACATGACAGTGTGTTTGACCAATCTAATGGTATTTTTTCCACTACCCGAGTCTTGGATAGCCGTGACCCCGGCGACATTGGCCATTTTTTGGTCGCAATACGGCAATGGAAACCGCCAACCGTAAAGACTACCGGTAAAAAAAAAAGAGAGAAATACGAGAGGAGTCAAAAGTGTTGTCTCTGTGTATGCCGGCGGGCTACTCTCTAACATTTAGTATCGCGACTCTACCACCGTCATCGTATCCACTGTCGTCCTTTCTCCATCGCGCGAAATAAACGCGATTGTGCGAGGTCGCGAACGCTCGCATAATCGTGTAATTAAAAAATGCGAGAAAAATCGCGATGCACTCGCGGTTTAAATCTAATTTAATTATTACTAAGAAAAAGAAGTAATACAAACTCGACGGTCATGAGATAGTGAAGATAAAAAAAAAAAAAAAAACAGACCGTTTCAAACGTGTGAACGAAAGTTCAATGACGGGTGCAAAGTTCGATAATATGATAAAGTAGCGCTAGACTTGCCAAAGCACAATGTAGAATACATATGTAATAGTATAAACGAGATGCGGTAGACTGCAGGAGTATATCCAAAAAAGAAGAATATCTCATAATACATATATATTCAGAGTTGCGCGAATTCCGAGTATTCAAAAGAGAGACTCACCTGCCGAGTTTTGTATCCTCCTCATCGACTGGTTTCCGCCGAGATCGTTCGCGCATGTAGTTAATAATTCCTATAATGTGCAAAAAGTAGAATTAAACAAATATTATCGTATTATTATCAATTAAAACTAAAGCTTGTAATACTTTAATATTTAATTTTAGATTTACGAAACAATAATGCTAATTGTCGTGTTTAATTGTTGACATGTTTAATTTTAACTGCACGTAGTCAACATATTATTTAACTTAAATCCCAGCAGTCAGCACAATTTGCAACTTTAACTAAAATCTGTTTCGAGAGCGGTAAATACTATACATAACCTTTTGTTGAATCGTTATTAAAACTTTTACAATTGCTATTTTTAAATTAAACTTCACATTTTTAACGTGTACCTTTCCTAACACTTTCAATTTATATAATTCTTTATTATAACATTTTATTTAAAACTTTTGTCGCAATTGTATTAAATTTTAATGTTAATTTATTTTAATCATTATAGAATTCTATAATTAAATAGTTCTGTAATGATATAATATTATGTAATGATTATATGTATGAATTTTTCACACAACTCTCCATATATTGCAAAAGTAAATTAATATTATTTATTAACACTAATTTAAAGTGTGTGCGATTACACAAAAACTTAAAAAAAAAAAAAAAACATAAAAAGAAATATATTCAAGGATTATAAATAGAACAAAAGTTCCAAATCGTGCCAATCACTGTAATATTCTGTGACTAAAAATTATTTTCGTAGTTGAACTCTAAAATATAAATTTCACCGAAATCGAATGACATAGTTAACTATAATAAGTAATAACTGGAACCTTCATTTGAACATATTGAGCCACATAATTGGCAGGTAATTAGTACGTGATGAACGTAATTAACAATAATGCAAGCGTGAATTGAGCCTGGATATTTCCCGCTACACAATATAACGCAAGGGAATTTATCAATGATCTGCTCAGGCAACGCTTGATGATTTAACGCCAATCTCACCTGTCTTGCGCACGCAGCAGCAGATGGCATCGATGATGATAAAGATGACGAATATCGTCGCGAGGACAATGCCGATTATGGCTCCGCTCGATATCAACGGGCCTTGATGCTGCAGCACGCTGGTATCTACACCTTGAAAGACGATAAAAGCATATCATTCTTAAATATATTCGTCGTTTGGTACGCGTATGTATATGTATATCGCAGTCCGTTAGTGCAAAAGCGATACTGAACGATGTTTGGTGATGGTTAACAATAATCGTTGTATTCGAACACGTATGTACGGTGATACGCGTCGTGAAAGCGATTGCGGAAGGGTGCGATAATGCCCGAGACAGGCTGGAGAAAACGTACTGGTATGTTTTTTCCCGATATAACAGAGTCATTATTGTAATACAAATTATTAAAAAAGTGACACGATTAATATTGAAAAAATTATCAGTCAATCTTATGACGCAACAATTATAATTTGCAGCAAATCATATAGCAAATATTCCTGTTTACCAAACCTTGACGTACACGATTCTAGCTGGAACTGCTAATTAATATAAAATAATTATCATATGTCATTAAATTATTAGATATTAAACAATATTAACGGTATTAGCGGTTATATCATTAATCGTATTAATATATTAGTGGACAAACATATAACGTTAAACACGAGGTAAAATTTTCTCACGTTACACATAGTAATTAAGATCGATACAGTAATTAAGATAATTACTTCTCGAGTGTCGGTCACGGTGTCGCATCACCAAACACGTTCCACGTACAATGATATTTTAGTCTCCTGAAAAGAAACAAGATCTCGGCGGGGTTGTGTGGGGGGGGAATTAGCGGCAAAAATCCGTCTTTATCAAAGGAGGAAACCAAAAACCAGAAGGCAACAACAGCAAGACATACAAGACATGATAAGTGTCGGTTAAAGAGAGAGACACACACACAGAGTGTGTGGGTATGAGTGTGCAAATGAGCGTGCGTGTGTACGTGTGTGTTTCTTTTCGTGTGTTACTACACGCTGGTTAATGGATCGCGATAATTAGCGCACTGCAAGAGCGTACAAGCGATAGAAGTCTCGTCTTGCAACACCATAGAACATGAGCAATGCTAAAAAGCTCAAGGGAGAGGGCAGGAGAGAGCGAGGAAAGGAGAGAGGGGGGGGAGAAAAAGCTTCATTCACTAGCCTCCCACAACCGATGTTAGTCTCTACGCGCCACTAGTCTAAAAGTGCTACCTCCACACAAAAAGCCCCTCCATCGTGAGTGCCTCGTATTTAGTTCTGTCTTACATTCACTCTTTCTGCGTCACTCAGTCTCCCTCTTTCTCTCGCTTTCTCCCTTCTCTCATTCACTCACTGCTAATTTTCAACAGAGCTCTCAACTACGTTAGTTAGCGGCCAACATCTTGCACTTGCTTGTATTTTAAGGGGATATTTACCGTTTCTCGGCGGCGCGCGTCGCTTCCCGTGGTTTATTTTTTTTTTAATCATAATTACATAAAGTAAAGAGGCGATATGTATGACAAGCAAAAAAATAAACAAGACCGCCGAAAAAGAAACCATCTCAAATTGCAAAACGCGCGGCCAGAAGGGCTCCTCGGCTGATTCGTATCGATGTATCGTGATACGATCACATATTTTTCTTCTTCTCCTCCCGTTCGTCATTCAAAAATCCGGAAAAAAAATCGACGATTTTGGCACGTGATACAATTTGAAGGTGGCTTCTCCGCTGGCTCGGATACGTCCGTATTGTTCTTTTTTTTCTCCTTAGACACTCACATATATTTTCTTTACGTCGTTCCGTTGTATTTACAATATTGAATGTGTGTTTTCGCACAGGAAAGAACGAGTTATATACGATATATCCTTCTCATAAATATGAACATAGTAGGCACTAGGCTAATACATATCCTTAGACGTATGTAAATGTTTTATTTATCTATCTATCTATATTCGTATGTGTATTTTTTATATATACGTTTGTACATATACGTGTATATCGTATATCGTGTATTTTGTGTATGGTGTGTGTGCGTGTGTGTATTGTGTACCTGTGGTATGTAAATATATACCCTTCGGAAGTTACGAGCGGAATCCACGGTACCGTAATAAAAACTAAAAAAAGAAAGAACGGAGAAGAACAGAAAGGGGATCACTATGCGCGATCATCGAATGTCTCGTAAAAGCAACCGGAGCGGCAACGAGAACCGAACGGTCGGCCGCGTTGAAATTCGATTTCGCATTCCGGTCTATTTTCGGTCCGTGTCGTAATGTACCTAGCTCCGTGTCGGCGCGATTCCCTCTTAGGTTTCTTAATACTTAAACAATCCTTTTGCAGTTCAAAAGCGAACTCATAACGGCACCCGCGTCCACCTTTTTTTTTCCTCTTCCTTCACTCGAAAAACTGCGATATTGCGATGTTACGAAAAAAAGCGCATCTGGGGAGGGGGTGGGAAAACAGAGTAAAAAAATTATGACACTTTGTATCGACGTGCCGTTTTCTCACAGATGGAAAACCGTAAGCGGTTTAAAGGCGTTTCCTTTGTTCGACGCAAAAGTGAGTCTGTTTGTGGAGATTCTGTTTAACGCGCTGGAAAATCTCTGGAAACCCGTACCTGATTACGATTAAACAAGATAACAGAATAGAAAAGACTAAAAGAGCCGCAAAAAATACACTAACGCATCGGGCGGAAGGTTTTCCCGAATACAGGCGGCTGTTTATTATTAACCGAGTCACACAATGAAACGCGATTTTGTGTATGTGTACCTTCAGGCACTCGACATCTTTTTATCAATATTTCAATATTAAATGTATCGTTAATAATTAAAATTAAAAAGAGCATATTTTATTATACTAAGAGCGATAGAAAATCCTAATCTAATAAAATTAATTTCATACAAAAATAAAAATTGTTTATATCATTTTTTCTTATTGAATAACAAGACAAAAGATTAAACGGCGCAGATTACAGCGCAATGAGAAAAAAAAAAGAGATCGCTTAGTAAAGGTGAATACCCCTTCACACGGTGGAAGGGTTAAGCAGTTTCCGCTGGGCGGATTCGAGGACCTGGTGCTGCGAAATCGCGTGAAGAAGACCATGCATACCCATCGGAAATAGATCGCGGAGAGAGAGAAAGAGAGAGAGAGAGAGAGCGAATCTCGCGCTTATGTTTTGCGTATCCCTCTCTGCGTATCTCTGCGCCCTCTCGTCGTTCCAGTCCTCCGATTCATCCTCGACATCCGAGGCCGCACGGTTCTCTTTAATAACGCGACCGGCTATTTATAAGCGGCACAACAACACCCGCTGGAGGTTTCCACGAACGGATTCGCAATCGCGAGCGAACCTACGCGGCGCTCCTCTGCGCGTTTCCTTGTTTCTATCTCTCCTCCCCCAGCAGCGCAAACACACGGTTCTCCTCCTTCTCCTCTCGAGCGGATCCATTTGTACGCGCGCACGGAGAGATTATCTCCGTAACGAGAAACACTCCAGCTGCCGCTGCTGCTTTCTACTGCTGCTGGGAAACTTCTTGCTCGCGAACATAGACACGTTTCAGAGATTGTGTGTATGTTGGACGCGTATTATTTCGGCGTCTCCCGGGAAACGTTTTGAGAAACGCGGTGCCTATTATATCGCAATACCGAAAGCATTGAAAACGACAATCGCGACGGTAAGTAACGTCGGCGAAGCCGAGGAACTTTCGGAAACTTGGCCGAATAAATTGAAATCGAGACAGAAATTTTAAGAACGAAAAAAAAAAAAAAGAGTAATCGTTGATTTTATTAACGACTTGTTAAAAAGTCGTTGTTTCATTTCCTTCGAATTACCCTCGCCTGACAACCGGAATGGCGTTTCTTCCCGCAAGACAAATTCAATATAATCGTAGGCCCCAGCCGCCCTACAAAGCGAGTCAATCGGAATAATCCCGCATTCCCCGCTAATTGATTCCGTCCGCAATCGCGTCCTCGAGATGATGATGCCGGTGCTCGAAGCGTCCGGGTGAAAGCAAACGCTCGCGCAAACAATGAGTCGTCGTCGCCGAATGGAGCATTTATACGCTCGCAATTTATCCGGACGCGACGCGGCAGTTTGCGCGGGGGAAGAGGAGGAGGAGGAGGGGGAGGAGGAGGAGGGAAAGGGAAGATCGATCCTCGAGCACAAAACACAAAGCCGCCTTGATTTCCCGGCAGAGAGACAATTCTGCGGCGCGCGGCGCAAGAATCGAGGTTCGATTGATCCTGCGGATTGCAGGGAGGGTTGGTTGTTGGAGTCGCGTGCGCGTCTCCCGGTCTACCGAGGCTCTCCGCAAACACGCTCGTCCTCCTCTGGAACGAGTCCTGCCCTTCGCGTTCGCGCATTAATTAGTCCGCGCGCGAATCGCGACATGACGAACAATCGCCCGTGGAGGGTAGCCGTTTGTTCGCGGCTCGCGCGCACGCCACATTTAACGTTGCCGTCTGTTTCTGAATTGTTCTGTATCCTTTCGAAGGTACGAAGAAGCTGGCACAATGTATTGCGTCCAGCGTAAATTTATCGCTGAATTTCATCAGTTTTGTCGCCGAATCTCCAACTAATTTCGACGTCCACGACGAATACATCCGAATGTCGTTGCGGACGGTGAGGGGGGGGAAAAAAAAACCAGAAAAGCGAAATTTAACGTGTAACGCGCGGCGCGGAGGATGAAGTCCAAGTTAAATAGACTTTACGACATTGACGGAAATTGACTGGACTCTGACAGAATTGCGCGACCCCGCTCGGCAAAAAGTGAAATAACGGAAGACCCTGCGTTCTTTGCCGAAGCGGCGAACTGGATCGACACCGGTGGTCTGTTCGTTGCAATTTCACGAATCCTTTTATCGAGACAAAGTGCGAATTTCGAGGGATTTCGTTCGGCCAGTTCCAGTTACAATCGTTCCCCGAGCTTCCCCGGGCGGGGCTCGCCCGCCGCCCGGCGATTTCCGCCGGCGAGGAGGAAAACTCATCGGACGAAGATTCGCGACGGATGGAAAACCATTTCGGCAACTATCGTCCCCTTTCGAATCGTTTTCTTCTGTCGTCCTGTCTGTCGCTCGTCGACATTGTCTTTATCATCGGTTTAAAGCCTTCCGGTCTCTCCCTCTCTCTCTCTCTTTCTCTTTCTTTACGCGCGCTCGTCTTTCATCGGCTTGGAGCGTCTGAAAGCGACTTTATCCGCGCGCGCGCGCGCGGCTACGCTTTCTTCCACTTCGCGACGTTTCCAAAGTTACACCGGAGTTTATTGTCACGGGAGGTAAAACAGCGCGTAAAAGATGTTGTCGTCTTCCCGTCGACTGTCGGTCCAGTCGAGCTTTTACGACTGCGAAGTACGGAAGTAAGGAGCTTGTTGTCCGCCGAGGCCCATTTATCACGGTATTTAATCATATTTGTGTGTCTAAAAGACTCAACGCCGGCTTCAACGTTGTCGACTGCAGGACGATGAGAGTGTGCAGATGCCTTGAAACCAGATTAATCAATAGCATTCGTTTCACTCGGAAACAGCTAAGGGCGGAGCGTAAGAAATCGGATGAGAAGGAATTCGCGACTTATGACCCGTATGACGGAGCTCACTTTTGCTCTTGGAGCCAATATTTTTCTCTCCTTTTTCTTCTCTCGGGATAGACGATAACTATTGGTTATTCCAGTTCCGAGGCATGGGAATACATTTGCGGGAAAAGTTGCTGTTTTTGCACCCGGTACTTTCGTAAGATTTGCAGACGTGTTTGTTTCCATAAATTCGCGATAGTATGCCCTGTGTGCCTCAGTCTCAAGATTTGTTGCACTGTGCGAACATTAAGGAACACCTCGGGTCCTTTTTAGTAATATTATTCGATGTAATTGGTAATTAAGATCGAATTGGTCTTACGCTATGTTCGATTATGTACGTGGTCCATATAGTACTTTTGCCGTATCGGACTTTCATGACAGATTTTTTGCGAACGTGCGTGGAATCGATTTTCTATTACCGGCAATTTTTTACGTAACCTTTCAGTTTTCAATATTAAACAACTCGGCCACTTAATTTCTGATAAAATCTAAAACTGCATTTGAGAAGCAAATAGAAAAAGTAACTCTCGAATATCACTTTAATTTAGAGCTTTTAAAGAGAGTTATATAAATAATATTTCAATTTTTAGTGATATATGCGCAGATTAAAGTTAGCAGTTTTTTCTTTGATAAAATTTTCATCACGGAAAAGTCGACTCGCGGCTGTTAAAAAATTCGTCATCAGAATCCAATACGCTCGTCGTATCAAATACCAAGAACTCGTAAACGAGTTCTCCGCGTTCTCCACGTTCTCCATCTGAACGGGGGTGTCGTGTATGGAATGGGAACATCGCCGATGAGGCTCGGCGTGACGTATCGCTAAAGTTAAAAAAAAATAATAAGAAGGGAATAATGATAACAAAGCTCATGCCATGCGGTGTGAACTAATATCTAAGAACCCAGGCATTGCGAACAGATATAAAAGAGACGTAAAAAGATTTAGGTCGAAGACCTCGTCACATCGAGATCGATCGTCGGTGTTTTCGCGTCAGCCTCGCGGGGAGGCGATCGATGCGTATGTGTGTATATGTGTGTAATGTCTATGTGTGTGGGTGTGTATGAAGAGTTTGTAAGTGTGTGTGTGTGTGTGTGTGTGTGCAGGCACTTGAGGTAAAAGACCGCCCGTTCCGGATACGACCAGGCCTTCGAGATCGAACCGCGCTCCTTTGTAGTCTCTTATCCAGGAATCGAAACCGTATAATTTCGCCAAGTTCAATTTTCGACGTGAAAGAATAAAAAGGGGGAAATGTACTTTGCACCAATCGTCACGCTGTCCCACTGGTCGGAATAACTACGTCGCGAAATAGAGGAAATGAATAAATGACGAGGTTCAGCGCGAATTTCTTTAACAATGACCGTTTTACCTTTAATTTCCATGATTTCTATTCAAAGAATTTTTTTATAATTCTATGACTTTAAATTTATTTTTATTATTAAAAATTATTTCGTGATCCGATTTATAAATACATATGTATAGCTAATGCTGAATTTTTCATATGTACATTTTATCTGAATATTCCAGTTATTTCGCTTGATATCGGAGAACAATTTGCGTATCTTTCACATCGAAATCTAAACTAACCAAAATTAGACCGATCTCAATTTCCCTTATCTCATCGCGAGATTAGTGATTAATCACGCCAGTGGTTACTAGTGATAATTACGGCGGCGGTGATGGCGGCTACTGCCGGTAGCGGCGGTTATAGATACGTAAGAACTACGGCGATAACAAATTTATAATTGTATTATAAATGTAATATAAGAATCGTATAAATCGTAATGATCGCAACACACAGATCATGCGCACACTAAACATGTATCTCAAAACTAGTCAAGCGAAACTAATGACTGAATAAATTCCCAAAAAATAAAGATTACGAAAAAAAAAGACAAACATAATCGAAGGCAAGAGAGGAGAGAAAAATCAGACGCAATTTTCATACGAAATTAACCCAACTGAAAATATTAACTGGCAGTCGTGTGAGTCGTATTCTTTCGGATTTTGTCTCGTGATTAGTCGTAGAACCCGACCTAGAATTCCTGTAATTTCTGTTCCGATTAGTTCTTCAAGAATTTCAATTATAACAACTTTATCTTATTACCGCGTAATATATAAATATGCAGAAATAAAACACAGCAATTTGGACGACAGTAATTTACTGCTGTGTAATATCGCGTAGAAATATGGAAAAAAGTGTCTCCGAGTCACAGTAATTTCGTTACCGCGTTATAATTTCTTTATTCATTTGTCTCTTCATGGTTACATCTACACGTCCACGTTGGTCAGGTTCTAGGATTAACGTTTCTGGATCTTGTGTGCGTGACGCGAGTTCGCGAGGAGCTCCGCTCGCTCGTGTGAAATTCTTTGCCTCGTAAAAGAACATCGCATGAACGCGAATCGTCGACTTTTTACGGAAGGAGAAAAATGCCCCACCTCTCAAGGCCTCGATAAAAACGGATTTTTAATATTTTTTTCATAAAAGCAAGTACCGTTCGTTTTTTTTTACGCGTTGCATAACGTTATTAACGGTTTTTTTTTCTAACTGCTATGATGGATCCGCGAATATCCGAGTTGATCGCGTATCCTTAATCGCTCTATTATTCTTCTCCCTCCCCCCTTTTTGTTCGTCAATCAATTTTAGAAAGTTCGTTGACTTGTTGTAAAAATCAGATCGCAAAAGACGTGAAAAAAGTTTCGTCTAAAAATACTTTCAACATGTACCGATCGGCAAGAACTCAGTAAATAGCTCCCGATGCTCCAATTCAACGGAACACGATTATTACATTATTCGTATTCGTGCGTGACTTACGAGTCGCCGCGATCAACCAAGTCGCGGCTGTTCGTTCCCTTAATATCGATAAGATCTATAATATCCTTCCTCTTCGTCGGTAAAACTTTGCGCGTGAGTATAAGTCGACAATTCAGGGCAGTAGCACTCTTACGGTCGTCACTACCTTATAGTCTTTCACGCTCTCGTATGTATAGTCATATACCTAACCGATATATATAAATCGTTAATTTATGCTCGAATCAACCTATATATAGGGAAGCACATTCTTTTTCTCTTTTTACCTATCGATATAACATACCATACAAAAGTTCGTAATTGCAAAAGTTGACGAAGCGTACCTCGTATCTTATCTCTGTTTAAAAGTGCACAAGGTCTGACTCTAATTAAGAAACGAAAATTATAACGCGCGAAGTAATTGGTACACTACTACACGTCGTTCGTTTTGGTTACGTGAATTTCCCCTGCGCCCTCGGAGGGTGCGAGGGAAACGTTATCCTTGCGCACTGCGGCACCCGCCTCTCTTACAGAAGTCCACCAAAGTACAATCTTAACTTATATATGAATGGGGAAAAGTGAAAGGAAACGTACCAGTACGTTTATACTAACACGCAGTGAGCATTTAACAAATAATACGTACAAGTACGTATAAATACACTTCGCATCTCGCGACTCTCTTTTCACGTTCTTCCTTCTTACAGAACCCACTTATACGCTACTCTCTTTACTCTCGGAATGTACCGGCAAACGTATCAATTTACAGCTCGTCGTTGTCGATCGTTTACTACTAAATAGATATATAAATGAACGGACACAATCGTGTACAAATGTCCCGCGATCAACTCTCGTCGTCGTGTCTCGCACGAAACCTCTCTTCACAGCGCGAAAGAAAAAAAAAAAACGCTATCATATTCGAGATTCGTCCAGGTAATTCGATCAGATCCGAACGAAACACGAGAGTCGCAGGAAATCACGATAAAGGGCGTGTTATATATTATAGTGGAGCGTGTGTGTCACTTTCGTCCATCGTGGTGTCTCGCTTGTACTGTCGGCCTCGCGAATTTGCCTCGCTTCCTATCGCGTGCGTTCACGACGCAGAGAGAGGATTAGAGCGCGAGGAGCAAATATCCCTGACGGCGACTCTAAATGGCTAGAGATAGGAGCATTACTGCTGCGGTAATGGCGACGCCGGTCTTGCAAGTATCACCAGCATTATTGTAGTCCATGACCGTAGATTCTGAATGGATAAAAAGGCTCTGTGTAATATAAAAAAGATCTTCCCTGCTCCGTAGTACGCGGATGTCGTCGTCGCGTAAAACTTTTTTTTTTACCGTCTCTACAAGCCCACCGACAGTCACCGGGTAGCTTTAGCTAGTTGGGTCAAGGGATTTGAGGACTTCTTCAAATCCTGTGATCTTGATTGATGCCAGAAGGACCGGGAGCTTGCTAACTTTTATCAAAATTACTTTCGATTCTACATAAAGAAAGCAAATTATGTTAACATGCGCAAAAAATTGTATATAGAAATTAATATCTCGAGTATTAATGTGAAAATCCTATAATTCGATTTGCATTCAGAAATAAAAAACTAATTATTATACAGTCATACTCTGAAAAAATTTCTCATTTTGCATTCTATTAATATTTATAAAAATGAATTCATAGAATACATAACTGTTTAAATCGAATTAAAACGAATAGCGTTAAAGTGCTTAGTGGGTCAAATAATTATTTAGGCCTTTCTGGCGATTCAACAAGATTATTTTGCGTCAACAGAACCAATTGGAAAAGTTACTGAGAAAAATAAAAAAAAAAAAGATTAACTGAGTGGAAACCTCTTAGGCGAGGAAACGAAAGACCTCAAATAACCCTTTTCCCTCCCCCTTGAACTAACCAAAAATAGGGGCGACAAACTGACAAACGATTTGAAGATCGCGAAGAAAAAAATATTCAGTGCAGTAGCTTCGTGCACATATATATATTTCAAAGGGAATTATATATCTCGAGTGGAAAATTACGAGAAACGTAGATACGTCATGGCAATAATTAAGTTGGATCGTAGGAACACCGAGAATCAATTGCGAAGGGTCACTAACTTACCTCTAGCCGTCCTGAACTTGGCGTATCCAGGTTTGCTGTAGCCCATTATGTTATGAGCCTCCAATTCGACCTCGTAGAAAGTATTGTATTTCAAATCCTTGAGGAATTGCTTCGTCCTTTGGCTTTTGACCTCAGTCCATTGACAGGTATCTGCTAATGTTTCCCATTCACCGGCGACGCGTGTTATTTCGCAATACTTGATCCGATACATGTCTATGGGTTCACCATTATCGGCCGGCGTCACCCAGGTAAGCTCGTATTGGTGACTGAACGGGGAATGTTCGTACTCAGAGCCTGGCGTAGTCAGGATTCTCGGTTCCTTTGGCATCGTTCTACCAGGTGTGATCTCTCGGTGGAAGTTACCCCAGTTAGCCAAACCGACGTCGTTACTCGCCGCAAATCGGAAATCGTAGGCCGTCTGTGGTTTCAAGTGCTCGATGACGTATAAAGAACCTAAACAGCATTGTTTGAGCAACGCGTTTAGCTATTATACATTAGAAAGCTCGAGATAAAAATATATTAGAATAGCGATTCCTAAAATATAATTTTCGACCTTATCAGTAAATCTCAATAAAATTTTTAGTGACAATAAGAATAAAAATCAAATTTTAAAATAAATTACAATTATCAGATTTCTTATGCATGAAAATGATTTGCATTGATGTCGACAAACTGTCATCAATAAAAATAAAAAATAAGTGCCGTTAAAAAACAAAAATCGTGATCCGATTTATACATATATTTTGCATCAAACAAATTTATTATTTTTATTTTTATAACTAAACTTCTTCAGCCGAAGATTTTTCTTTATCTAAATTGAACTTGTTTCTTCTCATGGACATATGTGAACATGTCCATTCAAAAGAAACAATATTTATTATCATTGACACTGACGGAAAATTACGGATCTGAGCGAATAACGGCTCGGATCAAAGAAAATTATTGATAAGAATGAAGTTAGTAGAAGATAGAGATTTTTTTCGTAAATAAATAGATACCTATAAATGTAATATTATAAAATTTTTAGAATTCCTAAAAATTAACAATAAATTAAATAAAAGAAAAATAACAAATTAAAAAACATTAACATATATTTAAAGCTTACCGACAGACCACGTCTTATTTTTCGACTTAGTCCAATCATCATAGGAGAAGTCTTCTTTATATTGCACGCTGATAGTTTTGATAGGTAAATCCGGATGCACAGGTGGTATCAGATCGAATCTTATCGTCGTGGCAGTGATATCGGCCATTTTGACGCCCAAAAGTTCACTGGGTCTCGTCGCTTCCCTCAATTCAATCAAATGCTCCCGCGTACCGTGAGGATTTCCGGCGATACATTTATAATGGGTGTAATATCTCTTATCCATTGGTAGTATCGCGAGAGTGGAAATTGGTCCGTTACCGATCTGCCGGATCATGGGGTCTTGGTCAGGATTCAAATCTCCGTAATAGGTCCAGCGTATCGTCGCGTTCGGTATGCTCTCGGCGATACAGGTGAGATTCACCGGTCTCGATTCCCAGGAAAAGACTGTAACGTTCGGCATGCTACGGAAGGAGGGTGGGAACTCTACGGTCAGATGACCGTTCTTGAAGGCGACGCCGCCCGTGTTCTTCGCTATGCATTCGTACAGGCCGTCGTTGTCGGTGAGGGCCTTCATGATCGAGAGGATGCCAACAGTCTCGCCGTTTCCCTCGTCCACTTCGTTCTTCACGACGATCCGATCGTCTTGCGGCTGAGTACCCATCATGTACGGCTTGTCGACGGTGAGCTTCCTGAAAGTCACCCGAGGCGGTGGTCGACCGAAGGCCTTGCACTGGATGTCCACGTCTTTGCCCTCCACCACGGTTTTGTTCACAAACTCCATTATTTTCGGCTTGACGATCACGTTCACCAAGATGTTGCCCGTGGCGTGGCCTGCGGCGTTCACCGCGGAACATTGATACTCGCCCGCGTCATTGCGATTCACGTTTGTGATGGTGAGCACACCCGTAACAGGATCGACGCCGAAGCGATCGGCGGAAGACAGGTTCTGTTGCGTGAGAGATTTGACCCATGTGAACGTTGGTGGCGGTTTGCCTCTAGCTTTACACTCAATATTCGCATTTTCGCCTTCGATAATGTCTATCGTGCTCGTGATATCTTCGATCACGGGTTTTATGTGTACCTAATAAGAATTAACAAAGAAAATTATTAGAGAATCTAAAAATAGATACAAATGTATTTAAAATTTCAGGCACAAACTAAGGTTTCTAAAAGTTAACAATAAATTTAAAAATATAGCAAACAGATAGCACGCGAGATTAGATGGAGATTAAAAGTTGTAACGAAGTTATTAACATACGGCAATTAAGTGCAAAATAAAAATCAACAATTATTCTCAAGAAATATTTACACAACTTTAGAATTAATTTATTATTTTTTCGATGCAATTTAATCAAAATACTAATTGCAGTACCTCAACGCGGATAGCTCGTTCTTGCAATTCTCCTGTAGTCGGTACCGATGCACGACATGTGTATATGCCATCGTCGGACTCTTGAACGTTCTTGATCCTCAAGGCATAAGTATTTATGATGTAGTGATCGTTTGTCTTGATCAGTTCTCCGTTGTAAAGCCAATCAACCGAAGGCGATGGCCTAGCGCGCACTTGACATTGAACATCAAAGTCTTCTCCGAGAATGGGATACTGATTTACCGGCGCATTCTCCCACGTGATCGCAACTATCAATAACAAATTGGAGTTTTGTTTGAAAATATTACTATAGAATATTATCGATCTCCCGAAGAAAAAACATGCGTATTACATATTCCATTAAATTTAATTAATTTTAAATTTACTTAGATTAATGAAAACTGAAATTTTTATCATAATTTTTTACATCTGTTAAAATTACTAACTAAAATAAAATATCAATTATTTAATACATTTCGTCTGCCTCATTAAAAAGATATGCAACAATTTTTAATAAAATTTTAACTGAAAAAAATTTTAGCATTGTAAATTAACATACAATATGTAGACTCTTTAGATCGCTTTCGTGTAATATTAATTATATTGCTCAACATATCTCGCTAGGAGATATTTTATTCCGTATCGGAATAATAATTCCACTCAAAAATTAAAATGCGAGACTGGATTTTCAGTTCCATACTTACTAATAGTATCGATTGTCACGGACTTGCTTAATGGTACGTTATGCGCATAATTCCCCTTGCACGTGTATTTTCCGGCCTGTTGCTCTTGAAGAGAATTAAAGAACAGGGATAGACTGCCATCCTGATGCAATTCGGTGTACATGGCCGGCTTCGTGTGACCCGCTTGTTGCCCACTGTGGAAAATAACGTCACAGAAACGATTCGCAATATCGGTCAAAGTACGCAAATTGATGGTAATGATCAATGGCGTCGCACATGGTGATGATATTGCGTTCATACATGTTCTTCGTGGATGACGCGAGGATGACGTGTAAACGACAACGAGATGCATTCACATGACCTCGTATTATTCAACGTTGCAGTATGGTGTATGATGCAAGTACAGGTATATGATGGTATGATGTATTCAAGCAATTTCCATATAGTGTATCGGGCGATGAGATGCCGGATGTAATATCGCGTGACGTCGATGATGCAAGTTACGAATATGGATTTTGCGGATTAAGAAGGTGACTGGAAGTGATAGGACCAGAAGCGCGGCTGCTCCGCGATCGCGTTTCCGTTCTCAGAGAACAGAAAGTACAAAGATACGTGTGATTACCGAGTTTAATATTTCAAACAAAATATATAGAAAATCTCGAACAATATACGGAAAGAACGGTTTTTATTGAAGTATTCAAAAATTTAGCTAAATACAGAGTTGAAAATAATTTTGTTAACTGTATTAAAATAATTATAAAGTTCAAGCGTGATGGACAAAAAGTTTTAGCGCTCTAGCAACCAGTTTGAGTGTCCTACATAGTTATGTTGATGGTCTAAAGTTATATTCAGATTTATATCCACAGTTAAATTTTCAAATACTACAGCAAAAAAAACCTTCCATCCGTGCAGTAAAAATATTATACGAAAAATGTTACAAATATTCAGAGATGAATTTGTTGTCACGAAGCAGTTAAGTATATTATAATAACAATGACACACAGATATAAGCCAAACAATTACGACGGTTAACATGAGAAATTTTGGGAGAAAAAAACTGAAAAAAACTGAAAAAACTGAAAAAAAAAAAAAAAAGTAATATGATATGTGTGACGGTCTGTTAATTATACGGAAAATTCTGACAAAAATTCTTATATATAGGTGTTTCAAAATAAATAATACGCGAATTTCTCTGATTTAATTTGTTCTCGACGTATCCATTCTAGTAATAAATGGTAGGTATATAGAGAACGTATAATTGAGTGGCACAAATGCTCGAAATGATTTTGTCCGGGAGTGTTACACACGGCACTCTTGACGACGAATGTACTTAATTATGCAAATCGTACTCGGGGTTCGAGTAATCGTGCAAACACGCGAGACGGCGAATCAGTTACCGGGGTTAACGTTCGTTAGATTATTTGGATTAAATACTTCGCAGTATGACGACACATATTAACTGTTGGATATCGGACAAAGACTTGTACGAATAGAGGTATAAATATTGTAGAGATGAAATAACGCGTTTGCGAGTGTGCACAGAAGTGCGCCATTATGGAGCTACTTAATTACCGCTGATACACACATACACGCGCGTTGCCCTAGAAAGATCGTGTTTCATTTTTAATCCCGCGAGCTCGAGTTGTTTAATTGTAAAGCTAGTTAAACCCAAAATTGTAAGGCCAGTTGATCCAAAGTTAAAGAGCTCAAGCAAATAAGAGTTGAAAAATATAAATACAACAAACGGGAGAAGAAATTTTTTTAATAATCAAAAAGTTTCAATGAAAATTTACTTCGGTACCAATTAACAAATTAATTTAAATACTAAAAATCTACGTGCGATCGAAATTGATTTCTTTCCTTCTCTAACAAACAAAGTCAAACTCGAATTGTTAACAGAACCAATTCCAAGAAATAACTCGACGTTACTCGGTATGCATGAAGGTATAAACGAAAAACTTGTTCGATGAATTTTTTTTTCTCCCGCACCAACGTAATTTCCTCGCTTCGGCATGTGCGGGCGCTCAATAAGTCAGGTTTGGTACAACCGGTTCGAACGTTCGAAACTTTTCCGGTTTAACGAGCGATAGCCAGTTCGCGAACTGCAATCGGCTCGCGTTGCAGCAATTAAGAGCTCCCGCGGCGCGGACTGCGGGAAACGTGGCTAGATCGTGGGAAAATGATCGTATCGGGCTCGGGTACGAGGTGACGGGTGAGTGTATCCGCAAATGGGAAAGGTGGAAAAACAAGAGGAACAACAAACGAACGAGCACTACTACGGTTGCTATGTTAGCTCTGCAATGGAATTTTATACTCGCCTTTCGAGTGGCAAGACGACATATCTGTGTATGCGTTACAAGTGACAGAAATTTACTGAATTAGTGTTGCAGCAAGATTATGTTTGTGTATGTTTATAACGTAATACGCAATATTTTTATAGTGTTGAATCAAACGCTTTTTCGCACTTGTTAATTAGCAAATTGTCACTCATAATCACGATTAAAATTTATAATTTTATTCTGCAAATAAATTATTGGAGACACGACGTATAATTATTAAACTTTAACTTTTTACTCGTGTCCTGATCAAAAGAAAACATTTCAAAATTATTTCAATAATTCATTATACATCGTTAAATTTTACTTCTCAATTAAAATAAATTTCGCAAGTGCCTTGATGAAGCTTGACATGAAATATATTATTCGCTGGAATGTAATTGATTAATAAAGCAATTCTCGTATGTAAATATCGACGATAGACGAGATGAGGATTCTCGATTCATCATTCTTATAATTGCTTGCACGTAATTCTTCGGAAAAGGATCGTATCACTGACAGTGTTAGCAGCTTATGTCTACCGCTAATTAACTGTTATCTTTTCAATTGTTAATTATAATATAGACAAAGAGACGCTTTTGACGCGACCATTTTCAAGTCGCCGTTGAAAATATTGTTTATAAGTAAAAAAAAAAAAAGAGATTGTGTGGAAATCGACAACTTACTTGAGAGACTCGATCGGGTAATTTTGCGGATCGAGCCATTGCATCTGGCTGATCAGCGTCGGATTCTCCACCTTCGGTTTACACGTAAGCAGGATACTGGAGCCGATTGCCTTCGTCTGCGTCTCGCCGTTCGGCAGAATTTCCAAGTACGGATCCGCTCCGTTCACGGTAGCTGAAGCAAAAATAAGAGAATCACGAACGTTATTACGATGACAAGAAAAGACGAGTGCGTGCGCGTATGCATTTTTGCATGTGCGAAAATCGCAGTCGCTAGGGCAGTCGGCAGAAAATACCGGTTTCGAAATAACAAGATATTATGACGATCATCACATGTGTTTTTGCGTGAATGCAAAAAGAAATGATGGACGTGCAAGTGGCTCAGTAATTTTTAACGGACGCTCATTCCAAGCAACTTATCGCTTCTCTAAAACTCTAAACTTTGTTCCAGAGATCGTTAAACGATGAAAGAAAAATATATTCACTAATATGTTCCCAAGTTTTCGGTCATCCTTTCGAATTTGTCGCGTTAAATCCGTTGCGGATTAACGAGCAAATAAAGATTGATCTGCTTTCTTAAGAGATCTCACACAATTTGAACCAATTCCCCGAAGAGACAAACACCGTCGCGCGTGCTCGCAGTCTTACCCACGCGAGTGGGACGGGGCGACACCGCCACCCTCCCCGGCAGCGGGGGTGTCGGCGGCGCCGTCATCACGTAGATGCACAACACGGAGAGGCAGATCGGCGTCGTCTCGGCGCTCATGGTTCGCGTCTCGCGCTAAGCGGAAAGCGCCTTCGGGGTACGTGTGCGAGCTATGACAACGGTATGCGAGCGAGTCGTCGGAATGCAGGCGTGCGCGACGGGTGCCCCCCCCGACGCTGACGGCTCAGTGGCGGCAGGCATAACAGGAAGCGGGAATTGAGCTAATTAATTGCGGCGAGCGAAAGTGCGGAATTGCCCTAACTGGGAAACGCTCCGTGACCTCCTCACCCTTTTCCTCACTCTCCTCCTTCACCCCTTCTTCCTCCTGTTCTCGCCCGGATGCGCGTTATACGGACGCAAACAGCATCAGCGGTGTAATGCAGAATAGATATTCGCTCGCCGCCCTTGCTTTTCCTCCCTCTCTCTCTCTCTCTCAGCGCTAGCTCTCTGCAAGCTCATTAGCTCGTTAACTTCGCGCACGTAAAGCCCGGGCTACCTGACGAATGGAAATGACGGCGCAACGAGGGAATCATTATCAAATTTAAGGGAGGAGGGCAGGAGGAGAGCAGCAGCAGCAACAGCCGCAACTGGAACTACTCGTTAAGTCCGTGGGAATTTCTCTCGAGTCGCGTGAGGATGCGCCGATTCGCCGATTACACGCGGTTAACTACGCGAAGCTTAAAGCATGACGAGTGCTCTCGTCGCACAACTGACGGTCGATTTCCGTTTTGCGCGGATCAAGCGGGGCGATAATGGATTCGCGTTGTACCGGCAGCGATACGCGTTTCCCGGCACACGTGTGCATCCCCCGCCGCTGATTGTCAAATTGACAGTGCGAACAGTGTTTCACGTGAGAAAAAGCGAACGGTCAGTGAAAAAAAAAAACTGTATACATATACAACGTATTTCGACGCACAATGCGATGAGCGAGTCGTGTAATCGAAATGCGAGGGATCGGGGCCAGTTCGCCTAAATAATTCCTTTTTTTTATCCCCCCACCGGGTACAAGAGTGCGCCGCACACAGTAACAGTTGATCTCGTAAATACTGAAACCGCGGAGCGGTGGATGTTGCGAAAATAATTGAATACGGATTTAAAAAGCGGGCTACGAGGTAGCGAACCACCGCTGGGCCGCGCGCTGTTGATGCGAGCGAGCAGTTCTCGCGTGTGATGCGGATCGCGTCTGACGTAATCGGCAATGGTACGAAAATTGAAACCGCCGCAAATTGCCGGCGGGAAAAGTCGATCTCCCTCGTTTCAGCGCTGCGAATATTCTCCCATAGGAGAATGAGTGAGAATAAACGGTGAAAATGTTTTAAGCATAGTTCAAAGACGTCGTCCCGAAAAAGAACGAAATATGTTACACAATCCCATTCGACTCTCATCCGTAAAATTTATTTTCGACTACTTGCTTTTATCAGAAATTACATACATATCTAAAGATATAGCACATTCTTCAGAAAATAATATGGCAAAATGAAATATGTACGAGATACTCTACTTCCGCCATTAAATTTATTCCATTTCCGGTGCTTGTATTATCCTCCCGGATAAGTTATCATTTTATTTCAATTACTCTTGTACCATTAAATTTGAGGCTTCGTTAAAGATATCTCCGACGAAATCTGTGCGAGATGATCATTTCATCGCGGATAATGCAAATGCACCTTTCGAGAAGCCGAGAGAAACCCGTTAATTTCTGTAATAGCCCACGCAAGGACGCGGAAAGGTTACAAACCTTCCTAACGGAGGAACTTCCTTAATTGGCCTAAGACTCATCGGGACGAGTTCTTGCGTGCGGTCAATTAAAGGATCTCGCCTGCGCGCTTCGCTTCATGCCTGTCCCCAGCAAATTTGGGGAGGGGACTTTATAAGCTGCTTTTGCGACATCTTTCTATAAGTCCGGAACGACCTATCAGATCTAACTACGCAATGGAGTTCTCGAGACTCACCAAAAGAGCATGCTAAATACCTCTAATAAACTTAAAAAAAGAAGAGCACTTTATTTCGCTCATTAATTCTACAATCCTTTTTAAAAATTTTTCCGGAGTTTGCATTTAGCTTAAAGTTATATCGACGTAGTCTTTTAAATCGTGTTTATAATGTAATATAAAAACCGTAAATACTGAATTTTTCAAGCACACTTCGTGAAATTTATTTCGATTAAAAATATAAATATCTGTAATTAAATTTATCAAATTATTCATGTAATAATTCTACATCATTTATTACAATTAAACTACCGTTTCATTTAACCATTGTTTGATTGTGCTGGTAGAAATATTAACATTCACGTCCCAACTTTAATGTGCGCGATAACAGACAAAGTGCTTCTCTTCGTTTCTCGAAAATTCACACGTAAGAGGTCGAGTTTACAAATTGCGATAAGTTTCAACGGTACAGTCGAGCTGAAGTCTGTATCTAGGGGAGAAGGGAGGGGGAGCATCGTGATAAGACACTGCAACGTTCGCCTAACGCCACTGGCATTTGCATCGCAAAGTTTGCTTAAACTTCGAACTGGGTGAATGGTGAGAAATGGTATTAAATCCTCCTTCTAGTCGTCGCTAATTGTCCCCGACCCGTGCATCACGTACAATAGCCACAATCAAGCGACAGTCGTTTTGATTAATGACTCGATTTTAGTCCGAAAATATGCTTTCGTTCTGCTATCGAGCCCTCGATCTCGATGGACCGTCTCGCAACACAATGGAGATTGTAATTTTGTACAGCTGTCACATTTCGGTAGCCTATGCGCACAATGGCGGATCTCTATACTAATTTTGCTCTCATGGACCCGTCATTTCCGATAAGAGATTTCATAATCAAGAGAGGGTAAGTCGCTAAGGATCACATCCCCGGGAGCATTGTCTCTCGCTCGGCAAGGACAGCTTATTTATTTGCCGTTCTCGCACCGTCATGAAACGTCGTTTCGCGATAAGACTCGCAAATTCATCATTTCCGGCCCGCTTAGGCAAGTGGGCGGGTGCAGGCTAGGGGTGAAGCAAAGATTTTCCTACAGTCATTCGGGCGTCGCAAAATGTGTTTCACAGAGGGGGCAAGCAAGCGAGCAGACGGCCCGTTTGAACAATGGCAAGACATAAATTGCAATTATGTTTCCGGCGGACTGAACTTATCCGATTTTATCTTCGCCAACTTCTCAACTCTCAATGATGAAAGTAACCGGTCAAATTACAAGTTATTTGATATCAAATGAGTATATACTGCTGTGACAGAGAATCAAATATTTCTTTTCAATAATTATAATCCTGCACGTATTCGTCTTATGTTATTATAGAGCTAGCTCTACGTGATCTCTAAATATAGTCGTCTCAAAGAAAATATTCTTATCGTGCGATTTTTATATTATAATAATTATTTTTATAAAAATCTATTTATATAACCAGCTAATCTAAAAAAATATGTAAGATGTATAACGTAACAGCAGTCAACGATATAAAAATACAAGCTATTTTTTTTTATTATGCACAAAATAAATTCTATTATAATAATTTAATAAAAAAAACTAGACGTATGTATGGAAACTTTTTAATTGCTTCCTTGATACGATACTCGGAAACATGTTTGTCTGCACGTTGTCAAAAGAAATCATCGCGTTCGTGAAAGAACGCTGACATCACGATACATCATTTATTGTTGCAGAAAGATACACTATCATTAATTGCTCGTTAATGCCGTATTCAAAACGCATCCGTCATTACGCGCGAGAGGGAAACCCGCTTGTTCATCGTCGCGATGCGCCATTATATCGTCATACGAAACTCATTCGGCGTGAACCGCCGAAGAGAGCAACAATACGGAGGGTTGTTCCTGGGGATCCCCATCCCTACACCTCCGCTACCCCTCCCCCTCCCTCCCCCGAGGGCATGCGCTCGGGCAGATTCTATAATCGTTTCACAAATTCGCCCGAGTCACCGCTTCTTCTCGCCGCCCTGCGTTTACAACGGTGTACCGCATCAGCCATTATCCACCCTTGAGACTCGCAAATTCATCGTTTCCGGGGCGCGTACCGCGTGTTCATCTGTGGGGGAAGGATACGCGAGGGGCGCGCGAAAGGACTTTTCTCAAAGATCCTCGTGAAGAAACGCCGTAATTGACTGGGCTCGTCAGAGGTCGGGACTTTGGTCGACGTACAAAATTGGCATATTAACGATACACTGTATTCTTCTGTGTGACAATATATATGTGTGTGACACACATAGAATAAAAATATAAAGAATAAGAGAAAGATAGAACTTTGAGAGACAAATTGATTTTATAGCAATTTAACACATCTATGAACAATTTAAAAATCAAATGCAATTTTAATCTCAGAATATATAAAAAATATAGTATATATCTCGGACAACATTTGTAGAATTATGTAGATCTATCAACATAAAAAGCATAAAAATAATAGTTACAATTTCTTTAAATATTACATAACGAAACTGCACTGCCCCAATTTTTCAGCTAACCTCGTTTCTTATAGACGTAGCGTTATCCACTCAGGACTTGTCGTCTCGCATTATATTTCAGCGCGTCACACCAATTTACCTCTGAAACTCACAGATTTATCATTTCCGACGCAAAACAAACGTGTGTGCGTCACACTACAAGAACGTCACGGACGCAAAACGGAATTCGGAAACCTTTTCTCAGGACTCCTCCGTGAAGAAGTCCCGTGATTGCCCCGGGAGGTTAGCTCATCAGCTTCGGCTTTGGTCGAGCCTGTGTGCGAGTGGTGTAGGAAGATAAAGGTTAGGTCGAGCAAAAGGACTGAGAGGAAAACCGAAAGGAGTCTAGGAGCGAGCGAGAGGACCCATCCCTCTCCCAGGACATCTTATTTACGTTAGTTAGGGTTTGTTGGCGCAGTCACCCCAGGGGCTATTCAATGCCTCTCCGCCGCCCATTTCAACCCCCCAGGACGCAAACGCACGCACGCACGCACACACACGTACATACCTAGGAGGGGTCCTTCTAGGATCTTGCCATTACACTCGCGCCACAAAACTACCCTCCTAACCCCCGGGGCCCATCCACCCAAGAACCACGCCCGACTCGCGTATATCCTCGGCTCAAAGGCGATCCGTGTGTACACCGTTTGCTTACGCGTGCCACCCGGTGTACAGGAGGCCGGAATAGTGCTCGCCGGTAAACTCCGACGACGTGTCACTCGGGCTGGAAGAATTCGATCCGAGAAGATCGAGAGGGACCGACCGTGAGGGTGGTGCTAACTGAGGAGGTAGGTGGAAAGAACGCTGGGGAAAGGTGGTCTTGATCAGATCTCGATACGAAATCGAGATCAGTTGAGAGGTCAGGAACAGAGGGAATAACGATGACGCGGAGACAGGATCTTCCAAAAATGTAGCCAACTGGGAAATCTCGACAAGGTAAATTCGATATTGCTGACCTTCGCCATCTTACCCTCAGAATCTTTTTTTTATCTTATCTATACAAGCCTCTACATTATTTTTTTACATTGCTTATATTTTTTCGTTAAAATAACAATAACTTCGGAAATTGTTTTATTTACTGCTATATTTATTTTAACTTTGCTATTTCCATTATTTTTCTATGCTTTCATCACACACGTATTGTTTATTCATGAGATTCACGAAGAGAATTTTCTGCAAATATACTTTCGTCACTAGCTTGTCTGTTATACAGATGTGCCACAAGTAATTTCCGCAATCACGAGTGAATTACGGAGGATTTACGAATGCCAAACAATGTGGAGTACGGTATGTAGCATAATGCAGAGTAAAGTGCAGCATTTGAATTTTGATGCGCGAGGGGGGGGAAACGTTATACGAAACTGTGAATACATCATGCGCTCTCTGTAGGCTTTGTTAAGGGTTTGTTACGAATGAAGACCGAGGCTTTGTTAAGGGCAAAGAGGGATCGAGGAGAGTGCGCCGATTTAATTAAGGTAACGTTACATCGTGTCGATGATAAGGCTTCTACACCGAATAGACTTTTACGGCTGTATTAGGAAAATGGACGGATAAATCTTTAAAGTTAAAAAAAAAAAAATGTAGATGCAAAACATTATTATTGTTATTATTTGTTATCTCTCTTTGGCAAATTTACAAAATTATTTCATACCAATCTAAAATATTTTTTAGTCGTAATTATTTACTTGGATGTAAATGGCAAACCGATCGACAGAATTAAGGTCACCGTCGAGTGTCCTTAAGCATGCCACATTATGCGCAGATGCATGCATACTTATCATCAGTATTCATAAAACGTACGATAGTCTAGAGTCTAGAGTCTAGAGGGCCATTGTAGTTTCTCATAAAAAGAAAGGACCCATAAACTATGAGGAAACCATAAAAATCAAGTGGGCATTTATGGCATACGTTTTTCTTTTCGTTGGGTGAAGGAAGACGGAGACAAAGCGGGAAAACTGCGCAAAGACGTTCTTTTATCGAACAAGAGAAAACCGCAAGAGATTGGATCAACGAACCAACATTGAACACAGATATATATTAGTGGACCAAACTGCAATTCCGAAAGTTCACGCGAGCGCGATTAGTTGCAGAGATTGCGCAGCTGTAATCTTGTCGATAAACTCATGCGATTAAATAGTCCGGTATCGCGCGGAAGGATAATGAAGTGGTCGAAGGGCGATGGCCAAACCGAAATTACATAATAATGGAATGAGAGTTGTGTGTCCTATAATATCCCATCGTTTACCGCGTAATAATTTGCAAAATTTATAGCCATAATAAAATTAACAAGTTGCTGTAAAATAAATCATATTAATTTAGTTATATATGAATATTGCATACCGGATAATGTAAAATACTGTAAAATTTTTAAATACACATTATATTATCTATAGAATAAATTAATATGTTAACGCGCAATATTGATAAATAACGTGCAATTTTACATCTCTTTAATACTTCAGGATGTATAAATGTAATTTTTGTTTTTCAATTCGTACTTAAATACTTCCAAAATATTAAGTTTCCTGAAAATTAGCGAGAAAAAGTAATACATTTTTTTAGAACGGGCTACCAAAAGGCAAAGAGAAAAGGGGAAAGAAAATATTAAAGTTCGTATAATTGCTCTTGCGCGTAAATTTTCGTGAAAGAGAGCACAGCGCAAAAGTGCGAGAGGGAAAAAGAGTTACCGTCGTTAGTGGCGGTAATAGCTGAATCTTCGTTAACATAAAGACCACGTTAAGCGTTAATAATGACGCGTAAGAGATACCCCTCTCGCTGAATCGACCTACAGCTTTTTCCCGCGCTATAAAATAGCTCCGAGTAACTCCACAAAGGAAAACACATGAGAGGATAATCTTGAAAACCAGTCGGCGGCGCGTCGCGTTGTACCCGTTCACTTTGCAAGCTCGGGAATCCCTTAAATCTTGAAATCAGAGAAGAAACGCCTTCTCTTTCGACCGGTCAAAGGCTGCGTGTGTGTGTACACACACACACACACACACGCGCGCGCGCGCGCATGCAAAGGTGTAACGACGAAACCTTATAAATCAGACAGGAGACAGAGCCTAGGGGGCGAAAAGACGTGCCGCGAAGAGAGCGATAAAAACTTCTCCCAACACAGCTTCTCCGAGCAGCAGATAGACGTTCTAATTAAATGCTCAACCTTTCTCTCTCTCTCTCTCTCTCTCTCTCTCTCTCTCTCTCTCTCTCTCTCTGTCCTTCCTTCCTTCCTTCCGTGCTTTTACATTCCCTTTCACTTTCCCTTCCTTCTGGACTTGATTAACATCGAGCTATCTAGCGACTATCCTGTTTTGTCGCCACTCACGATGAAAATTTATAAAAAAATCTTTTAGTACTTTTACTTTAAATTTATAGCTTTGATATAGAATTTCTTGCTTTGCAAGATAATGAAATAGATTTTTATCGTTTTACAGAATTCTTTATTGAAAAATTAAAGGCTGCCAATTGTAATTATGTTTCATGATATCTCTATCTTCGTTTCCACACACGGTCACTAAACGTTCATGGTTGTGAAGTAAATTTCACGTTGTACGTATTAACTTCCTGTAAAATTAATTTACTGGAAAGGAAATGTTGCCAGAGGCTGTCAGCGTGTATTGAATTTAGTTTATCAGCTGTTTGTCCATAACAAGCTGGTAAATATATGAATCATGCACGTAAACACGAGTTGGTTCGTAGGATCGTTCAATAAGACGGTTCAGCATTCTCATTGTAATTTAAACACCCGTTTTGTTATTTTAATAAAAATAATTAATACGTAAGATCAATACTCAGAGATAACCACCCCCTCCCTTTCTCTTTCTTTTGTGTTTTCGTCATTTCCACACTTTCGTATTTTTCCCAGTTTGCCTGAAAAATACGCTGACTCTATAAAGAAGGTCTTCGAACCATGGTGCAAATAAATGGAATGGAATCGTCGCGAAGATAGGTAAAGGGAACATTTTTGCAGACGTCTCGACGCGCGATTCCACCGAGACAAACAAGTCATCCCAGGGGTAGCCGAGACGACGAGGCGGGCGGGTCCGCGCGTTTGAGGAATGGAACGTGACATTGGGTGTTTATGAATGTCGCGGCAGCATAGGAGAATGGATTGAGAATCCCCGATCTCTTACGGCGTGATGAAATATGTCGAAGTACAAGCGTGCCTTTGACACCTGGGCGCTGGGAAATTTATGGGGATGCCGAAGAAAGTTTCAGACGGAACGGAATAGCGTGCCCGGCAAAGTCGTTGCTCCGCCGTTGTAAAAATTATTACGACAGTCGGGATCGTGTTATGCAACACGAGACTGAGTGATATATCGTCTTGTATAAAAAGTTAAAAAATAAAAAAAAAAAGAAAAAACATTTAGAATAATTAATTACGCGATGAAATTTTATGGCATCTTCTAAAAAAAAAATTATTATATATATATCAGCTTTTTTAATGCGCCTATGACGTCTTTCACAAGAAAAACCGATGTCAAATAGAACGGAAACACTCGTGCTAATTTGCTTGCTTACTGTATAATTGCACAATAAATTAAATTATCCCTTAATATAATTTAGTTGAAGGTAGTTTGCCATGATATTAATAAGAAGCTTCAGTCGCCGCGTGACTAACGAGGTTTTCGTTATCGGATGAAATTCCGGAATGTCATTTGCGAATAGCAGCGAGGTGTAACGACATAATGTCCGCCTTCCACTTCGCGCAAAAATTATTCAATACTTGCACTCAGTTTAAAATACTTTCGCGTATCTCTTGTGCGGGCGTTTTTTTTTTTTTTTTTTTTTTTTAAATGTAATGTAACTTTTACATTCTCACAGGAGAGTTAAAATGTTTGAATTAAAAAATAAAATCTAGCATATCGAAAATCAAAAATGTTCTTTAATAAATACACACGACAGTATTTCCACAAAAATGGAACTAACTGGAGAAGACAGAAATTTGACAAAACAAAGTTGAAATAAAATAAGAAAAAAATAAAAAAATTATTATGTCTGACGAAAATTAAATTGAACGTTCATTCTGTGTAATGAGCTCGGCAAGCTAGTCTATTTTCAAGAGATACGTACGGTACACAGTTTCCGGCCTCCGTAGTTTCACGCTCGCCCTGCAGTATAGGCACGCAACCTCCATAACTTTAAGTTTCTCGGTAACATATTCCATTATTTAGCCGGATACACGTATTGGCGAATGAGTTAAGTCAAATTAACGCGATTACCGCTATTCACACTATCTCCGTACGTACGCGGGGCTAAATAATTCGCGCGCACGAACCGCGAATTTCCTTCCGCATTTCGTAATCCTCCCATAAATCTTTAATGAATGCAAATAACGTTTAAACTGAAAGAGAGAAATTTTTTTTCTAGCTTAATCTTACTTCGAAAGAAAAAAAGAACCGTAAAGTGACTTCGCAGGACGCGTTATGTTAATTTTATTGCATTCTTTGCCACTTTACCACTGAATAAGGACAAAACGAAAATAAATAAAAAAGTAAGGAAAAATTGCGTGATTATAGTGGCAAGTGAGGTAGACGCATGTTGACGTCCTTGGTGATCGCATTCCGGAGCAACTGAAGATCCGATACAGCGAAGGGTATCGCATAATCTGTAGCACGGATAAACCGTGCACGCGCGTACATGAAGTCGCGTCCCTAAAAGGCGGCGCGCCTTCAAAAGCGGCCGGGCTCGTTAGAGGCGAACCTGTTCGTCTCGTTATACGCGTTTGCACACGTGCTACACGATACGAGGAACACACACGCACGCGTACGCGTGCGTCCGGAGCAGCCACACGCGTGTCAGCGCACGTGAGCGGCAGTCTCAGTTCTCCCCAAGTAGAGCGAAACGCTCGTGACGTAACGGCTCGTAAAAGTCACCGTTTAAGCTTTAAAGACGTTAAACCGCGACTCGTCTCTACGGCAAGGACCGCAATATATCCTGATAAAAGCAGAATACGCCGCGGAATACTAACGAGAAACGCAAAAGAAATTGATGACGGTGGAAATAGGACAGATAAAACGAAAACGAGTCCAAGCGGCATTGAATTTGCAAATTTAGACTTCGCTGTAAAAAGAGAAAAAGGAAACACTTCATAAATATATGAATCGTCTAGTCAAACTTCGAAGATCTCGTTAATATTTAACAATGGAAATTATCAATTTCTTCGTGCAAACTTCCAATTAAATCCTCTACGCTCTGATACGACTTTTCTATTTGATATGAAGTTTCAATAACATTCTAAAAGTACTCCGAATATCAACAGAATATTTACCACAAAATAATCGAATCATCCTGCACGGTAAAGTTTACGATGTATCACCCATTAGTCCTGCGACATTGTAACATCTCTTGAATATCGTTAACACGGTCTTTATCCCGTCGATGCATAATTGATATCGTTCAGTGCGGACGGTTGAAGACCCACTAGAAACCTCCTCTATAATGCAGACAAACAAGCCTCGGGAGTACCGGAGAGACGCGTATCGCGCGCGATCGCTCTGTCCGCAGCCGAGCCGTTTCGATTTTATCATTTAAATGGAGTATCGTCTAAATATTGCATCTCTTTGACGTTGTGTGTATATGCAAACGTACCCTCGGTAGAGAAAGAGAAAAAGGAAGAGGAAGATTTTGTGATTTTTCTTGGGGCGTCGTATTGAAAGACCGCCACCACCTCGCGGCATATTTCTCGTTTATTTGGCATTCAACGGGTGCATAAAGTAGACTGCGCGCAGCCATGCAGTTTCTGCATAATGCCGGGGAGAGAGATAAGCATCCAGGACGTTGACTCTTCCGGTCCTGCCACGGTTGCCTTTAGTTATGGCTTATACATCCTGATATATTCACCGCTGTTAAACGCGGATGGGAAAATTGAGCGAATATACCGTGTGTTGTCTTTATACTATAATACAAAAGTCTTTTTTTATTTATCTTGATTTTGGGAATGGCTTAATCCTAAGCGGAATAGCGGAGATAAAGTAAAATTGTATTGCATTGCAATCGTAACGTTAAAATAATGAAAGAGATTATAAGGGCATTTTTAATTTATCTTAACGTAAATAATGAAAATACAATATTTATTAAGCAGAATTTACTGTGTTAACTTGTAAAAGATGTATACACACAATTTGTATATTTGTACAAGTATTATTGGAAATTAAAACATTAAACCTTATATTCAGTTGTGCAAATGTGAAATTATAAAGAGATATTACTGTTAGATTAATTTTAGAATTAATTTACGCAGGCTATATTTATGGCCAATTTCGTCTAATTGCTTGCGTTCGTATCTTGTTAGTGTATTAATTTTAGTTATATAGCACGATCTATAAACACTGTGAGTACACAATTCCGATGTTGCAAATTCATATGCTGTTAATTTTCCAATATTACAAATTTATGTAACATCGTTTTCGAAAATAATGAAATAATTATAATTTCCATAACATTTGAAAAAGATTGTCCACGTTTTTTTTTTACTTATAACTCCGATTACCATTAGTTTACAGCTAAATATTATTTTAAACCAGAAAATACATTTCTTATAGATTTTTGAATGCTAAAACCGCAAACCAAATTTCATCAGCTTTGATCTAGAAATAAATATTTATGTTATGAATAATAACATTAATAAATAATTTATATTATTTACAAGAAATAATTTATATTATGAAGTTTAACCTTACGTGCTAGTAAAAATTAACTTGCAGCGGCATTGTTTTCAGTATTCAAAAATTTATAAGAAAATCCTGTTCAATTCAGTTCAAAATAATAAAAAAAAATTTCTTGTAAACTAGCGAGTGGTTATTATAAAATATGCAGCAACTTAAAAAATATTTTTGCAGTACATTGCACCGTAAAAATCAAGAGTAAAATATTTTTCACGTATCTTTCGTTCTACTTATAAAAATATGGATCATATACCATATACTTGCACATGCATGTGCATAATATGCTTAGATAAGCCTAGGAAATAGCTTCGGTATCGCATACTATATACCTCGATGTAATCGAATGTCACTTAGAGATTGCGGGATAGAAAAAATATACACGGAGGGCACGGAAAGCGTTTTCAGCGACGCGACGGCGATTCTGGAAAAAGCATTTTCATGTCGTACACGCGCATTTCGCGTTGCCTTCGATTCGTTTTAAGATTCGAACGAAAAGAATATCGAACGAACAATATTCCACTTCATAATTACATTTGCAGTTGTACACGTGCAGTATGACAGCATTAAGCAGTAAAAAATGCATCCCATTCCGAGAGCTTTATTGCCGCGAAAATGTGCGCATTGTTATCGCAATACTTTATGCACGACATGCACGCAATGTCCTATAAACCGCGCGAACGCTTTGCACTAATTACACTAAAAGCAAATGGAAAATAGTGGTAGAGATATAAAAGTTTTTAAATAATTATAAGCGATTAAAAAGTTAGATGATTTTAGTGAATGGAATTTCGGGGACGATATGTTTCAGTTAGTTCCTTTTGAAACTTTAGCAGAATTTTAATTCGGAATGCAGTAATCCGAGACTTGCTTAAAACTGCAAGTTAAGCAGAAAAGAACAGGAAAGAAGTCTAATAGATTTTTTTTTATAAATAAAAGAAAAGAGCCTACATTTCCGTTTTGTACCTCACGAACGTCCTCGTAAATGACATCTAGAGTCTTTCACTGCACCACCTTGGCCGACTGCCAACCTTTGCTCAAACAAAAAAAAAAAAAAAAAAAAAAAAAAAACAATTTTCCGGAAATATGAACCTATTTTCCTTTTTACATCGAGTAAGTTATTTGTGTGCAAATAAAATTTTCAAAACACGTATAAAGCACAACTATACATAATTATTTGGCAACCGAGACAAACGGGAAATAGATGGAGAAACGAAGGTGAGAAAGGTGCGTGATAGATTTTTCCCGCAGAATTTTCGTCAGTGCACTTCGCGACACCTGCTTACCCGAACAACGCGGAGGAACCAAAGGGAAACGAAGGGGACGGGGGAGGCGCGGAAAATCCGGTTGCCGAGAATTCGAGGGTGAGCGACAGGGGAATGGAGAGCGGAGGACCGGGTGAGAGATCTGCCGCAGCAGGGGGCGATATCCGGCAATTTCGGTAAAAGGGTTCGGCTATATACCGACAGTCCGTGGAGTCGGCGGACGCGCACCTGGTGACGGCACTGTGTGCCTCAACTAAAAGCTATCTTCCCCTAATTCACGGGTAGCAAGGCAGCAATAGCAGCAATGGCAGTAGCAGCAGCAGCAGCGTATTCGGGATGTACGCAACGCGCGCGCGTACACGGGTTTCCATTAATTTTCTGGACGTTGTCGGTCGGTCCGTCCTCTTGCTCTCTATCGTTGTCTTTCCCATCTCTCGTGTCGTCTCCATCGACACGTGTGCGTGCGTGCGTGCACTCGCGTGCAATCCCTTTTTGTGCGGCGCATCCGCCGGAGAAAGAGTGATTGGTAGGTGGGAAGGATTAACCGTAATAGAACGACACGGACGGCCGCGAATATCGAACTAGCGTTACCCTCTGACGAGCATTCGCTGGGGTTGCGTGTAAAATTTTCGGAAATGGATTCACGAGTACAGAAAGTTACGCGCGGAAAGGTGTTTGATTGTATGTAGCGTTCGTTTACAAAATCTATTGTTCGCGCTTAGATATATCGAGGTGCTTCAACATCTCCGTTGCGTATCCAGAATTTAACTGCGAGCCGATAAAATTCCGAGGAGTCAACTCCACCATTCGAGCATTCAGGAAGGCGGCCAACCTTCCGTTTAAACGTCAGTCTCGGAGGCCATGTGATACGGGCCGACTGGAGAATTTCGACATTCGCGAAAACCGAGGAATTCTGACGCCGGACGGAAGGTAAATTAGATTGAGGACAATGTGGAGTTGAGACTTTTGGGCCGCGGGCGAATTTAATTTCAGCCGTGCAATCCTTTCCAACAGGATGAAAAGCGCACACGCATATGAGAGGAAGATCAGTTAGCGCTAATTGGAACAAGTATGCCTCGAGCAGCGCTCGGCGTTAACTCGGAAGACGGAATATGCTGGAATTATCGATTTTAATATCGATAAGAGATACTTTTATATTACAATGAAGCCATTATTTAGCAGAGATTTATTTAAATAAATTATATTTAGAACTGTAAGTTCTTAATTTTTAATTTCATATCTGGACAACAAAAAATTTTAGAAAAAATGATTTCATAATAAGTATTTAACAATTTCAACAGTGCTGCGCAAAAATTAACAATTTAAAATTTATTCAAAAGTTTCGGAAATTACAATTTTTATCAAATATAAATACACTTTCAATTGTGTTAGCGATTTTATAATTCGGCGCTGCGCAACCACACAAGTATCAAAAGAGAACATAAAAAATACACAATCGCCGCGGTATAAAAATATATTGCGCAAGGTGTACAAAGGGTCGCCATAATGCCCCACCGACATTAAATGCGCTTTTCATTTAATACGAGAGCGAGCACAAAAGCGCGTCTCGCTTTGCGCATCCGGCGCGGTACACGATGGAAATGACGGAAACTGAAGAAGATGAAGATACGCAATTAGGTGGGAAAAAGCGAAAGTCACAAAGCGCCATTTATGCGCTCGATATAATGAGCCTTTTGTCACGGATTAAATATACCACGTCTCTTAAACGCTTCCTGTACCAAGTGTCCGATATTACGACGATTAATTCACGCGTTTTAAAAAGTTCATCTGGCGCCCCATAATGCGATAATGAGAAGGCGGATTTTCCACTTGCGACGGAAGCGATGCACTCTACTCGTCCCAGAATTTACGGACTACCTACGGTCCACTTATTTATCCTACGAGAGCGGTACAAAGAGGGAGAGTGAAAGCGAGGGAGAAAGGCGGAGAGGAGCACGAAGGTAAAATTGCGGCGATCCGCGGATAATGCGAGAGCCCGCATCGTTACGGCGCGCCGTTGATTTATGCATCCACTGGTAAGGGAGGAGGGTCAACGGTGTGACTCGGCGGATGGCGCGCATCGAGATTGCAATTGCAGAAACGTCGATCCTTCTCGCAAAACGCGTCGCGCGCGTTTCCCGGCGAGCAAATATCGGCGCGACGCAGTACACCGCGACTGGCAATAAATTGAACGTCCGGTCGGCGATGCAAAAAGTTGGACAAACGGCGGCCGCGCGCGGCAAGCCCCCGCGGGGGTTGCGTTCCGCACGAGAGAGAGGGCGAAAACGCCGCCGCGGCGAATTAATTTCGCGTGTTCTCCGAGCCGGCGGCGGCGGCGGCGGTGGCGGTGGCAACGAGACCGATCGACGCAATGTACATACGGGGTGTCCAGTCATACGCCATACGCAATCTAATAGCTTTGAAATCTCCTCTGAAGGACAATTTCGATAAAAGTTGCGATTTTCAAAACGGATCCATTCAACGGTAATGATAATTTTATCGCGTGTACGTTAGCGTCGCGCGCGTTTGTGCGGATCGATTTGTCGAACGCTCTGAAAGGCGAGAGGAACGTTGATGAGAACGGCGACGATCTTCTCTTCGAAACACACGAATCAATTACATTTCTCTAATGAAACTCATAGCCGCGATCGGGGGTGGGAGAGGGCTATGAATTCGACGGTATAGCCCCCTTTTGACGCGCGCATGCACATAAGTTCCACGGGAGTTAAAGCGTTCCAAGTTTACGTCCATAAGTGACATATTGATAGAAGCGGTATATCCGAAGTTCCCGGTGCTGTAACTAATTACAAGCTTAAACTTGGAGCTAACGATAATGTCGGGCCAAGTGCGCGGATGAAAGGAAGTGTGTGGGAAACCCGATATGTCACGCGCGTATATAACGATACCGGATACGCGCGCGCAGCAGGCAAAGGGAAACCCTTATCCGACGGATTCGCGAAAAAAAACTGGGGAATGGTCCGCACCCACGGGGAATTAAAAGAGCTCAGCGCGCCCAGCGTATATCCATCGAATTTTGCGGAAGCTGCGTTCCGCGTCTCGCTCTACATTTTTGCTCTCTGCCCCACGGCAGCTTTTCCCGGTATGTCGCAGTTCTTTTTTTTTCTCCCTCTCCCCCTCCCCCCTCCCGACTCCCGCGCAGCGCATCGAAGAGTAAGTCGATGGTGCCGGTGATCGACGGTCGTGAATCAAAACTAAAGAGAGAGTAAAAGCGTCGTGTGTAAACGCAACGGTTTCCTCTCTGGTTTTTCGCGGCTGACGCCAATCAGATTTGCCGGCAGCAGCGCAAACATTCGGGATTTGTTGTCGGAAAATTGAGTTGATTGTCGCTGCTTCAAATAATCGAATTTGAAATAAATATCCTTAACGATAATGGAAATGTATCCGGAAATACATGGAATAATAAATATATGGAAATGTATTCGATTGCTAGAAATATTTTTCTAAAACAATAAAATCGATAGGGCAATAAACAAAAGTTCGCAAACAGGTTCTTTATTTGCGGGCGATAGATTGCGTTCATATTCCCTCACTCCACCCCCCCCCCCCGTTTTTGACCTGCAGCGATCCCTATTGACCGTATACACACACGGGTAGCCTGCATTTTCGTCGACCGTTACGCGAATGCTTCCACCGTTTCTACGATTCCCTACATTCTCGACCTTCTAAATTCGCGGGCGGCGACTAGAGCGCATCGTTCTTCCTTTCCAATCTCGTACCACGCCGATCCTCGACGTAAATTCTCCTTTAACGAGCCCGGCCACGGCCAATTAAAAGCGTTTCGAGCGTGAGAGAGGACGAGAAGAGAGGAAAAGAGAGAAGAGGGTATGGAGGAGAAGAGCCGCGGCGCTTGTCGTACGAAAGACGTCCGCGCTCCTCTTCTTCGGCGCTTCTCTCATCGACCGAGGGTGAAATTAAATTTCCTCAAGAGAATCGTCCCGGCGAATAAAAGGGGTGGCACATGGAGGAATGGCGGGGAGGAGTTTCGGACGGCCGCGACTGAATTATTTAACTCGCGGCCTTCTTGCAAGACCGCCTCCAACAACTTTCTCCTAGCCGGAGAGATTTTAGCCACACAGCTGCCATTTCGCATTTCGCCCGTTCTTCACGTTTTCGTCTTCCGTTCCCCTAACTCCCGACGCCACCACCTTTCACCCTCCGAGGGTGGAGAATCAAGGGTGGAAACGCGGGACGCGGAGGGACGGGGGAGGGGGGCCTAGGCCCGTGCAGATAAGAAAGCCTCGTTTCGCACGCGACACAAAGGGAGGGAGAGAGTGAACGCCGACCCGATATTTTCACGCGCGCACGTGCTGCCAATGAGAAACGAACGAAAATATCAAATTCGATTTTCTCATCCGAGACTCGTTCCTCCTTCCTCTCGTTCTTCTCCTCGCGCTCAAGCAGAACTCTGCCCTCATCTCGTCCCCCGTCTCGTCTCTCGGCGGGCGGAGTCATTAATGCGAATCGCAGGGAGAACACGAGAAAACGTGACTGAAATTTGTACTCTTTGTTGCTAAAGCCCATCATCACAAAAAATTGCTCTTTCCGAGATATGCATTTTGTCATCCTAGTCGGTATGTACAAGCGTCTCGCTGTATTATTCAGCAAAAGAAACTCATAATTATGCAAGTGGATTTTCTTCTGCAAAAATGTCGAGGGAAATTAGTGGAAATAGAGGAAATTTCTTACGGGAAGTTTTCGCGACTGACATTACAATAATGTTTTCAAAAATCCCTCCGAAAAAGAGAAATAATTGGAAAATACTTGTAACACACACCCACCCACACACCTCATTTTCAATTGTTCCGATATTAATAAATGATCTCAAAACTGCACAATCCATTCATTCACAGTTATGATTCATAGAAAACTCTTCACTTTATGAGCATTCTAATTTCATCAGGGCGAATAAAGGTATGAAATTTCAATCACGTTTATATCACAGAATATGATCAATATAGAATAACCAGTACAATTACGAGACGAAACCTCGCAATGACATACGGGAACATCAGTGATTTCGTTAATGTATGAATTAAACGCACGGATTGGTAAATATTTATAATAATCCCTTATACAAGACCAGAGCTTGTGCCGTCCTCAGCTTTATTCACAGAGCTTAAGTGCCATCTTGTTTAAATTAATGCGACTATATGTAAGCCCTCATTACAAGCGGACGGGTAACAATGGAGACCGTCGTGAGGGAGAGAAGAAAAGAGAGGGAGAGGGGAAGAGAGAGAGAGAGAGAGAGAGAGAGAGAGAGAGAGAGAGAGAGAAAGAGAAGGATAACCGCATTGTACGGTCGATAAGCGCTAACATTAGTGCGCGATGCGCGTACAATTCCGCGGGAACGAGGCAAATGCTACGGTCACAATGAATCCTTTTGCGCAAACAGGCACGCATTTCGCGCGCACATACCGCACAACCGCATCGTACTATGCACGAACAAACATACGGGACTGGGTGAAATGAAAATCGTTCTTGCCGAAATTCTGGCGATCATCGCCTGCGCACGGTGTGGCGTGGAACAACAACGCAGCATTACATAACTGGATATACCGCGTGATCATTTTCGGTCGCGTGCACACGTGCAGATTAATGCAGGGTATTAAAATAAGTGAAACGTCATGTAGACACGAGAAGCAAAGAGACAAATATATGTCAAGTATAAATTCTCATAGCTGTTCAATTCTGCGTGTTAATGCGCGGTTTGATTTAAATCAATTACCTTCACGCATTAACAAAAAAATTGGTAATGGCCATTAAACGTTGAGTAAAATATTTAATTGGTATTATTTCACTTGTAGTTATTACCAAACTCTTTTTTTTATTTTTATTTTTTTTCTTTTTTTTTTCAATAAGAGAAATTTAAAATTGGGTAAACAAAATTTTGTAAATAAAATTGTTTCTCCAAATAAAACGGTAAAAACAAAAAAATAAACATGAAAAATAATTAAAAAAGAAAAACGTTTTTCACATGCGATACTGAATGTCAATGAAGCGACTCTTTGAAAAGGCTTCGCAATTTTCGAGGGAAAATAAATCGACCCGTCCGATACGCAGCACGATCCCCATTAACGCGAAAATTGGGTAAGAAGGCATATAGGAAACGTCGCAAATTGAGCGCCACGGCAAACTCGATTTCTGCCCGGTAATCCCGTGCTTCCGCTTTCGAGGGATGCCTCGCAACGGAACGTTCTTACAGCCGAATTCCCGCACTCGTTCCCGGTGTGTCGTCGTAGTCGTCCCGTTGTATCGGGGATTAGAGATCGTGCCGCAGCGTACGAATAATTTTCACGCTAGTCGCCGTCGTGCAAACCGGAAGATTAATAATTCGCCGCGCAGCCGGTGGACGGAGCTTAAGTGTGATACGGTGACAAAACATGCGCCGGCATCGGGGGGAGGCTTTGATGTTTTTGCCCGTCCGGCGCTATCGACGCCGTTATTAAACGTGAAAGATCTGATTTCCTTTGTTAAACGCGATATTTTGTATGGGTGATCGTAATTTTTAAACGAGCGTTAATCTAATTAATAAATAGCATACGTAATGGTTTCTATGATATTAAAATGTCAAGAAAAAATTGCGTTAATATCCTATCTTATATACAAATCAGAGTTTATACAGAACGATTTAGAGATGTGTATTTAATTCTCCAAATCTTCTTTAGAATAATAAAAATAATTCTTGATTTCTTCTTAATTTGTCATTCAATAAAATTGTCAGTATTACTCTTGACATCGTACTATAAGGGCTTAGGGTGAATTATTCACGTGTCAACGATCACAAGTGTAATATGTTATTATTAAGTTTAGCCATAAAGATCATCTTTCCTTATAACCCTTCTAACGAGTTTCACCCAAAGAACCGTGGCAGCTTTAACCCCCAAGCAAGAGTAAGTAAACTCGAAGGTATAACTGACATTAGAATCACATTAGCATACAACTTTTATCAAACACATCTCGCCCTCGTGAGATACAGAGGACAATCCTTGCGCGCCAAAGGCGGCTAATACAAAAGCGACGTCGTCGTTAAATATTGACCAAATCACAGGAGCCGGGCTAAACGCCCTCCGCGCGTCTAATCCGGCATGCCGCGCGTTCACGCGATACACACACACATGACTGGAAGATCCCTCGAACATCTCCTGTTCGCGATACTTGGATGGGTGGCGGTCGGATTTCCAACGGAACGGAAGGTCAATCCCAACGCTTCGAAATTTCGGACCGCCCCGGCTACGTGCCGCACAACGAAATTAACTGTCAATCTCAATTTCCCCCCTTCTACCCACATCGGATGGGTGCGCATCCCTCAGCGAGAGAAGAGAGAGAGAGAGAGAGAGAGGAAGAGAGAGAGAGACGGTCCGCGTGCGGCCCAACACCAGAGACGGAAACCGGGCCACCCCCCTGAGAAATGTCAATTATAAAGCACTGAGTCTGCCAGAGAGCCGTCAGGGCCCCGTCACGCCCGTTTCTGCTCTTCTCTCCCCCGTGTAGCTGTTATATTTAATGAAAAGAAGCTAATCCACGATCAGTCATAATACGTGTGCACTCAAATGACGACGACGTCGTTCCTGTTCTCGCCCTTCCTCTCTCTCCCTCTCTCTCTCTATCTCTATCTCAAATCCGGCGCAGGGGACAGCGGCGCACAATCGGACAACTCTCCGATTGCATACCAGCTGCAAGTTCGCCAGGAGGAAAGTGAATAGTTGTTGAAAATCTGTCCGGGGAATCTGGGTTACGTTACGCCACTAGATCGTGATAGAGAAGTCAAGTAGGCTTTCCGCATGTAAAATTACACTTCGACAACATAATTATCCGGCAAGAAATAAGTTAAAGTGCAATTTCTCGGCCCAAGTGAATCTCGATGCTTAATAATTGTAATTTTGTATTAATAATAAAATATGTTTTTCGATTTTATAATCCGTGAGCCGATATAATTGTCGACTTAAAACGCAATCGTAAACCAAAGAATATCTGAATTAATTTTATCGTTAAATTTACGATGCTGTAAGCTTCTTACGAAACTGTAAAAAATTTATCGCGAAAAATATTATTATTCCCCAGTCAGGGGATTAGTCATTCGGGTTTTTCTTCGGGTTCGGAAACCGATAAAAGTGCATCGCCCGCCACCAACCTTCGCGACCAGCCTCGCACGGGCGAGTGTCGAAATACGCGTCGTGTGATAGATGCGGCGAAACGCATTGCGGGTTGACGTTGGACGTCCATTAGTGAGATTGATGTATATTAGATATAATATACTATGCTACCCGTCGTGTGCTGTTACTGCGGGCGGAGATGGTGTCCTTTGTTAGTTTGGTTTTTATGAGCGTCCGCTATTTTTTCGGCATGTACCAGCGGTAACGACCGAGATTGAGCAGAAAATTTATTACGCAACATCCTGGATTAATTACAGAGCGAACCACGTACACCATGTCAGACAAATATACATATGTAAAAACTAATGATATGTGATTCAAAAAAGATTTTAAAAATTGAATTAACAAAAAAACAAAATAAAATTTATCAATATATGATTAAATGACGATTTCTTCAAATAAATTTATCATAAATCTTTACAAAATTAAAATTAAAAATGACAACAAGACATATAAAATTATATCTGATAAAATTCTTTGGCAAATTGTAATTAAATACTTCAGAGCGACCGCTTTCTTTTCACTTTGAGAACAAAAAGTGCTCGCTTATCGCGAAAGGTGTACGACCTGCTACGATTATTTCTATTTATTCAAACAGTCTCGCGTAGCGTATCGTTATCTTCGCGTATCGAGCGGGCAATGTAGTCCGCTATCGCAGGAGAGAAAAGACGGCGCGTTCGTGATCCAATAACTTCCTGTCGTTTGCGCCCAGCGGGAAGAGAGAAGCCTCCGACTGGTAATCGAGCGATTAACAATCGCTCGTGCGCCGACGATTGTTGTCGTAACGAGGCTTCGTCGAATCATCTCGATTTAATTAGCCCCTTAATGACCGGCCGGACGTAAATCTACGCCCACGTGACGCAATTACGCCAGTTTCTTGGTAACAATACGCTCCCCCCCCCCCTTCCCCTCGATCGGGGCGATTATTATCAAGCCGCCGAATAATCACCGATAATGTATTCTACCGAGACGACGGCGACGAAGCGGCCGGTAAACTGGCCGCGCCAGTCTCAACTTTAAGAAGCGAAGTTTGTCTCAATTATTGTTCGGTGCAACGATCTCCCGTTCTCTCCCGTCGCCAGCAGCACGCCCACGAGGAGGGCTCGTTTCTGCGCGACGACGATAATGACAACGACGACGGTGCACTTATCCGCTTCCTCGGGGCTAAAGAGAACGATGCAAATGGCACGCCATTGTCATTAAGTAGATACATCCTTTAATGGCAACCCCTCTTCATCATCTACCGTGCTGCGCTTTGATTGCTCTGGCGTACGTTTCTCAGCGTCGCGATACAACCGAGCGGCCCAAAACCGTCGCGATACTCCGCTGCTCCTCTCTGTAGCCCCCGCTTTCGCGTGCAATTATTTCGTCGGATGCTCGCAAAACGTTACGAATATTTGTACAATCGATTACACGCAGAGAACACGCAATACTATAATTCCCGGGCTGCAGTAGAACAGTGTATTACACCACATTATTAACGTTACATATTATTGTTGCGTTATTAAATGTGCGCTATTAATTTACGTTAATGTCAAATTGCGTTGCAGGTAGAACACATCTGGATAACTGCCTCAATTTTACACGCGATTAAATATCGCGTAGAATTGTATCGCCGGAGTTAAAACTCGTTAAGGCTTTAGAAATCTGTTTATTTTACTATAACGCGTGTCTTTCGACGGGGAATACACGTGAAACTGAAAAATTACAGTTACATGGGAAATATGCGGGTTAGAAAGCAACTCGATATTCACATTACATTGTATCTCGATTAAAAATAATTCCATCAACAACGTAACGCAACGTTTTGCGATAGCAACACGATAAATGGTTGTATCCATTACATCACCATTCGATATTTTGCTCGAGTTACGGATAACAAAGGGAGTTTAATAAAGACTACATCGCCCATGATAGACTGGTATAAATAAACGCTAAAATATTTCGTTATCGAGAACACTATTGTTTTTGCATTCGACGAATGCCCGTTTACGGTCCATTAATCGGAGGCGCGAGTTAAATTGGCCCCGCCAAATTTAATTTCAACGCGCGCGTATTCACCTTCACCTGGGGAAAAAAATGCATTTCGCCCGATCTGCACCGAGTGGAATGCATGCCGCATGCCACGCACGATGTCGCGGTTCGTCGCGTATTTGCGTGAAACGTCAAAAACGATTGCGCATTCATTCATTTAAACAATTGAATTTGATTTTCCCTCGAACGCAATAAAGGATCGCGAGAGACAACATGATAATTTATCCAATATGATTCTTGTAAAAAAAAAAACAATATAAAAAACACGTGTTTTAATATATTATTTAGAAACTTTGTTATTTCGATGCGTTCTCAGCGCTTACTGCATTCTCTCGCATTTCAAATTATGTTCTGCGAGACTATCATTTTGCACAAGTATAGATTTCGACTTTATGCTCCTACAATATATCATAATAATATTATAATTAAATGTGAATAATAATTATTATTATTCGAACTGTCAGTTTTAATAAAAATCAAATTTAATCTTACGATGCATTATTTTACACAAATCTTGTTTATAAAGATAACTTTATGAGGCCGATAAAACATGCCCCCGACTGATATACCGCGAATGATTTCTTTAGAATATAATACTATATGTAAACGACAATATTTTCGTTTGTCATTCGCACCCTCTCAGAAATGCCGAAAATGGCATCTCCCGGTGTATTCGTATAAACAGGCGGGGGAGAGTTAGACAGCAAATATAAGCATCGCGAATCGGCACGTGTCGACACGTGGCGCTGTTTTTCTCTTCTTTCTGCGAAAAAAGAATAAAATAAAAATATGTCCGCGGATAAGCACAGGCGGAATTTATTTCCGCGCGGCATATGTCACCTCGGCAATTCGACGCGGCTGATTTATCGCGAGTCATCGGCTATCGGGAGTAAACCGACGATCTGCGTTAGACAGGGTTGGGCTGAGTTTGCAGGGTGCAGGAAAATATGAAAAATCGGAAAGTCGGCTTTCCGTCGCTGCGAGAGGAAGGGAAGGGGGGAGCGGCGGGTCGGGAAAAAGGTCGTCGCGATAAGCGCCGAAATCTTGATGAATTGGTCAATTGGCGCACCCTCCCGGACAAGCGGATACGTCATATTTCGTTAAGAATGAACTGCGAGGGCACTTGTTTCCCTCATTTCCCCGGCTATCGTTTCCCCGAGTCGATAGTTCCTATAGGCGAATCAACGGCGCGTGACTAGCCGGTGTAGCTTTATCGCCGCGAGTCACGATTAAGGAAGATCGTGACGAATCAAGGGGACCATGAATGTGATTTCATTAGGAAGTTCGATGCCCCAAGGATTAATTGTGGGAATTGCTAAAATGCAGGGGAGGAGCATGGAAATTCAATACTCGCAATGAATCGTGGACATTATTCAACTTAGCAGACATGTAAAAAAATATGAAAAAAAAAATGCAAAAAAACATAAGACACGTTGCGACAGTTATATTTATTATTGTATGAATCAACGTATCAGTTAAAAAGAAATTTACGGACTCGGTTTAATAAAGAATGAAGAAATCCTGCGCATCAACCGAGTCGAGATTGAAGTCGCGGACGGAATCGCTCGCCGTCGACAAATTTCCCCTACGGCATCCCGAGCGCGCATTTTCACGGAATTGCTTGGCCGGCAGCTCGCAATCGATTTCCGGCCAGAAGAGTCGAGGAGCATTATGTCGAGCCGAGTCCGGCTGGAAGCGGATGCCGACATCCCGTTGCATCCCGACGGGGGCAATATTATATATCGGGAAAACAGCTCCTAGAGCGTGGTTCCGTCCCTACCGCGATATTTCGTCGATATATCAAAATTACTCGTCGCCGCGCCAGTACGATGGCTCTCCCTCTCTCTCTCTCGCTCTCCCTTTTGCTGGTGTGGCCGCGACAAGGGTGGGCTCGACAGGGAACAAAAACCCTCTCGCATTAAATCCGTGTCTCCGAATTAGCAGCAACGAAGATGGCGGAGGAATTAGCGCGATGGTCAGAGGGTGGGGAAAAATCCGTTACAATCGCAACGTGACGTACGTTGTGAGAAGAAACTGTCTCTCGTATATATCCAGGGTGACGTCATTGTTGCCAGAGAATCATTCTCCGCTCGTCGAGAGGCGTATCAAATACGCGCGCGCAAACACAGACGTACGCATATATATGTGTATGTGTGTACACGGTGCACAAACGTGGGCATCGATCGCGCTTCTGTTTACTCCGGCGATCAAATGTCGCTCCGGCGAATTGTTCCCGGACTGCCCCGCGTGATATGAATTTTCTCGCCGCCCCATGATTGCACCTCCCCCCTTTCTCTCCTTGCTGTTCTTTCGCCTCTCTGACGTTTCGTTATCTATCGTTGTCTCCGGCGATCTCTTTCGCGTCGGTTATACCCCCCGGGACAGCCGGTTATGTATGCTAGGTAGGTCGACAAAGTTGGTGGATATCAGCAATAGAAATGTATCCGTTGGCAAGGACTCGAAATCGAATTTTTCTTAACGAAAAGCTCAAGGGTAATATATTTGAAAAAATCAAATAATCTCTTGGACCTCTTCATTTCTAATATAAAATTATGCGTTCTGTTGAACTTTGAAGTACAATATTATAACAAGGTTTCCAAAATTCACATTATTTTAAACCAACAATGTTTAAACAAAATTATAGTGATAAAAAAAATAATAAAGCGATAAATTACTAAATGTTTAATAAGATAATTACAATAATCTATAACTAAGTAAAAAATATTATAGAAGAATGTTATGCATGAAATCACAAAGACGTTAAAAACAAGATATTTTATCAATTTAATAAAATCAAAGACAGACTGAATTGCATTATAATATGTAATAGTTCGTGTACGTTAACAAAAATGATGTATCGTTCAATATTTTATCTTGTAACAGTTATTAATTTTCATCCAAGAGAATGCAAGCGATTCATATTGCACCGGTTCATTTCCAATTCTGATTGCAATATTGCACTTGTCCGTGGTAGTTGAATTTGTGAAAGTCTCTAGAGTTTGGAAAAAAAAGGTTTCATTTTGCACGAAAAATTTATGCAATATCAATAGCAATTTCATTATTATGTGATGCAAGCACGAAGACTTTTTCAATGTTTACGAGCGTTCGCTATATCTCTAGGAAATCCTTTAGCCTTTCATGAAAATTCATGCAATTATTAAATCAAATTTGTCTTGTTATAATGTAAGCAAAATAATTGTTCGCGAGTATTTAATATAGATATTCATAAAAATAATCTTTCTTTTAAAAGCATTAAATCTTTTCTTTAAAAAAATATTCTTGTTAAATTGATATATTAAAAAGAAACAATGTATAAAATTTTTAATAAAATTCATAAATATTTTTAATACTAAAATTTTCCAACGATTAATTATAATTTGAAATAATTTTGTGTTCTTGGATTATATAATCACGGATTTAACTTTATAAATTTTTCAGAACATATCATTGCAAAGGTCATTTATAAATTGTCGAGAATTGACTGAGGCAACGTCGGTTTTAGTTTCCGACAAAAAAAAATCGTAAAAAAAGTCTCGCTTCATCGCGCTCGAAGAAAATTAATAACGGCGCCGCGCCGCCGCCGGGTTGAATTTCGCGCGGTTGCACAGTGCCGCAAAATTTCCGTTGGTTCCGGGGGAATTAATTTAATTTAATGAGAACGAAATTAATAATGACGTTCCGAAAATTGTGCAGCGTTACGTTATAAATACATCGCGAGCACAACGATAAAGATTCCTCAAGGGAAAATTTGAAGATCTTGCTCTACGAAACAATTATTTGTCATTTTTATTGCATTGAAGTATTTATAGCAACATAATAATATAAATTATGGCAATTTACAAAATAATTTATTCAACTAATATTGCTATAATTAAGCATTACATTGACATGCTTTAAAAATCTCCATAAAATTCTTCAAAATTTCTCAACTTTTGCGATTGAGTAATCACGAGTTCCAATATGACCATAATAGCGGGACGTCCGTGTCAATAGTTTCCTCCGTAACGAGATAGTGCAAAACGCTTGACGAAGCTGCCAAACGGCGCGGGACCGACTTTGGGATTTCCTGTAGTGTCCGGTTACCCCATAGAACCATTCAATCGCGCAGTTACTCGATTAACGGCACGCAGTCTGGAAAATTTCCGCGCGGTTGAGCTTCAAACTGGCAAGATGTAGTTTCATGGGGGCGTCGGCACTCGGATAGAAGCCCGACCGCGAAGTTAGTTCTCGTCCGGGAAAGTTGCAGCCGGAGTTGCGTTCGTTAAGATACGTATTACGAGCGCATCAAGGTATCAACGCGTACCTCGCTTCCTTTAACGTACAGCACCTTCTCATCTCTCGGGCATATATAATACATATATATATGTGTGTGTGTGTTCGAAGGCATTTGCATAAAATTTCGCGTGCCATTTCCACGACGAGTGCCGCATTACAGTACATCAGATGTTCTGACATCGACTAGAAAAGCAAAGCGCGCGCCTCTCCTGAGCGTTATCTAAATTGTCAAATCAATGTTATTATTTTCTGAACAATATTTTATCTCGTACGATTATTATCAAGTAGCTATAATATTAGCTGTATAAGCGAATGATCTATTCGAGTTTTATTTCACTCATTTCTAGTTAAATAATTTTTATATTGATTCAATAAAGCTTTTTTTTTTTTCAAAGTATTATCTGTATTTATTTTAAAAATATTGAACAAATCCTCTTGTACAATAGATACTATTTTTACTTAAAACAATTATAAATCTTTAATGTTTATTTCATAAACTAACTTATTGTTAATGGTCGCAAATATTGTTGCGAGACAATAAATATAATTGCATATCGTAAATATAAATCTGGTTTTTCTAAAATTATTTTCACGATATGATAAAAAAATGTAATCCAAGTATATTGCGTTATACTAAATATTTCTATTTATTTTGTGTTATATAAACATCCAGATGTGCCGAAGGGTGTCTGGACTGTTCATGGTTTATCTATGATCCTACGAAAACGTGCCGTTTTCAAGGATACGTTTCCACCCGTCAAGGAGAAGACGCTTCGATCGTGACGACGATAATTTTCGACGTTGAGAACGTTGGGAATAAAGATGCGAAAAGCTCTGTATCCTTCTCTCGCGAGAAAACGCGCATTTCTAATAACGTCAGGTTGCGTTAAGGCTGGTTTACAATAAATTTGCATAATATACTGCACCCCCATTTTCATAACGAGCGTCGTAAAAGCGTACCGGATAACCGCATGGTTAACTTCGCGCATTTAGCCACGTCGTATAAGTCATGCACTTTTATTCGCGGTTCTTACGAAGAACACGACTAAGATTTGGCTATATGAAGACTTAATCCGGCAAGTCTTCATCGAGAGATTCAATCATAATTAAATTTTGTCAAATTCACCGTTCAAAAGTTGTTCGTCTTCTTGCGCGGGAACGGTGCGAAATTGATGTCACGTAATTCGTTTATTCGATCGCCTCGACATTTCACTTCCTCCACAGAAATTTCTAAAAGCGGCATCGAACAACTCCGAAATAACTCGGCTTCCGCGAACTCGTAAGAAAGCGGTAATACCTCGGCGAAATGAAAGGCTGAAAATCGGGATCCAAGTTTACGCCGAGGGATTAAACCGAGACTTACCCGCGGGAATTTAAGGGTAAACCGAGTTTCAATTTAACCAGGAACCACCGGAGATAGCGAGAGAGTGGTGCTATTTATGACAGCAGACTTCACCGGCGATCAGCCGGAGTTATCGCGGCGAATTTTCTGCCGGGCGAATATTGTTTTTTGGTACGTGCAATTTTCATGTCGTAATCAAATGTGAGGTACGATATATCAGGCATAGCTTACGCGCGCCTCAAAGTTAAACTCGAAGGTTTACAACGTGCAATAAAACGTCCATATGAAATATGAGAAATTTCTAAATATAGAAAAGCACTAAGAGTTATACCAGTTATTGCACTGACATGGGCACACGTCTCAAAATGTTGATCAAATAAAATAATACAATTCGAAATATCTCGAAAGCTTAAATCATAGATTATATACAATACGTGTATCATGTGTTAGATGAGACTATTTTGTTCTATGCTCGTAACAATGTAGTGTGTTATCTTCGTATTAGGTAAGCGACTACATTTGGTTAAATGCACAGAGCCCTTTGGTTCTTCGCCAACAATGTCGAATAATCGTATTATGCAAATAGAAATCACTACTACGAGGCCATAATGACGCCGTTATATACCATAATTTCCGAGTATTATGAAATGGATTCTCTGTCAAATCGTCCCCGTAAGTCGATTTATTAGTCGGCAATTCTGTTCCCCGATACAATAGTACAACAGACAAGTCTAACAAACGCTTCTACCGTCAAAGAGCTTATATATGCATAAGTGAAATGACTCCGAATGCAAAGACCTCAATTTTTGCGTGTTATTCATTAATCTGTACGATTCAAAGTTACGGCACCGTAAAATTCGCTTATTACGTCGCGCATTGCACATACGTCGGTATCAAAAACATTTGAAAGTTACAGTCGCTGCAAATATTTGAGGGTAACGGCGCGAGATAATAATTAATAATACCGGGATGTATGGCGATCATAAACGTCCAGCCGGATGATTCCGTCCCCTCGAACGCGTTGCGCCACGCCGCGCCGGAGCCATCGGTTTATTTTTCTCTCGTCGCGTGCTCTCTCTCGCGACGGTGCAGTAATAATAACAGCCGGTCAATCATCGTTACGCGCTTCCTCCCACGCAGAACGCGCTCTTTCGCCGCTCTCGACGACGGTAAGAGGCGCTGCCGTTGGAGATACTTAAACGCCGATCGCGATTACGGTATACACGGTGCAAGCGTATGCGAACAAAAAACTGCGTAACGCCAATCGAATGAAACTTTGACAAAATCTTGATTCTCGTTTAATTCACTTTTGTTGATTTTTTTTAATTAAAAATAGGCTAAAATAGGTTAGTATAAAGTCAATCTGTCGCGTGGTTATGACGGAAAAAATTTGTAAGATTATTTAAAAATGTAGATTTAAAGAAAAATAAAAACTTTACTATTTGTAAGATATTGTAATCATAGGAAAAATTACGAAATACTTCTCGAGAGCTAATATCGGTTCACAAGTTTAACTGGTGATTCTGCTGCAAAATGTCTGCACGGTATAACGAGAATATGAAACTGAAAAAATATATTGAATTTTTACTAACAATTTACTTTTTCATACGGTCGTTTTAATCTATTCTACGTGGTTGCGTCATATAATAATGGATTATTTGCTTCGTTGCGAATATCCGCCGGCGCAACGTGGTGCAGAGAACGTTAATTTAAAATAAAATAAAAAAATTAAAATTTCCTTTTTAGAACCGCATAAAAGCTGTAACTATTATCGAGAGACTATATTTTAATGGAATCCACCTAACTTCTGAAAACAAAATGTGCGTTTTACAAATGTAATGGAAAAAAAAACCCCAGAAGGTATTATCAATATTTAATAAATTTTTATGCAGCAGCTTTTTATCACCTCCCTCACTTTAAAAAATATTAAACTGTAAGTATAATGCACAAGTATAAGTCCACATGTCCGTATTAATCACATGTTTTTTTTTTTTTCGAGGATCTCGTAGATCGCAAATCCTCCCTTTTCGTATGATTCACTATGTTATCGGATTTGATTAGGTCATCGCTGACCATTAAGCCGAATCTGCCAATCTTCAAAGCGATATGGCCCGCGGCTCTGTTTACGTATATACCCCGTGTACATATTCGAGCTGCAGATACGTTGTGCGGCCTCGAATTAGTCTCGAGGAAACCACGCCCTTACATAAACAGCGTAATTGCAGGGGCGTCCGCGCGAGCGTAGCGTCGACGTCGCTCGGGATGAACGGAGGAGAGACAGAGAGGGTCGCTTTTATCACCATTGTGACAAAACGACTTCACAGGGGGAGAAAGCAAGGAAAGAGGAAATTTTCCTGTCGCCCGATGTACGTATTAAGCCTCGCTTCCGTATCCCTCTCTTCATCCGAATACGAGTACGAGGACACGTTCTACGCATGTGCGTGTACCGCATATACACGACGATCTACGATTTTCTCGAGGGGCGCGAATATGAGAACACGTATACCCCCATCCCTCCCCCTCTCATATCGTACGTGCTTGCGTACGCGTATTGCGCGCTGTTCGCATTCAAACTGAGAATTTTAACGACCGTACAGGCGGTGCGAAGTTTTCGTTGCGGCTGTTAATTGAAAACACGAAAAAAGAACATGGCGAGGCGAAAAGGATTGAAACAATTAATATAAAATTAATTTCATGCTTATATCGGGATTAGCAATTCAATTCGTCAGAGTTCAACGTAAAGACCAGCCGCTTTATTTATATTCATGTAAAGCCTCTTTTTTATACGCTTCTCTCAGATGTTAATTTATCTCAATTAAAAAAGAATTAATTAAAATTAACGCTACCATCAATTACTCTGTTGCATTTTTATGTCTATTCGTTTTTACACTATGTTTAGAAGATTCAAGATTAATCTATAATATCGGAAATGACGTCATGTCAATTTTTTTCGATGACAAAGGCAATCAACCGTCGCCTCCATCACTACCCGTGATCGCACGATGTATCTACCATGTTACTACACGAAGAAAAACAGAAAGCAGTCAGGCAGCCCTTACTGACGCGAAGTACGATCGAAGGTTTCTCTCTCTCTCTCTCTCTCTCTCTCTCTCTCTCCCTGACGCAGGGTTCCCCCTCCCTCCTTCGTCAATCAAAATATGATTTTCGATCTAATTTTCGCATACGTACAACACGCTTCTAATTTACTTGGGACGTTTAACGAACTCACGTCAGTCTTCTTCATTTTCGCCTCTCCCGTAACTCTAAAAGTTATTTCCATACAAAATTCTGTACGAATTAAATACATAGTACAATATGTGGCGGACAGACGTATCGATTTAATACACGCGTAATTATTCAAAAGCAAAACACTTTGGACGGAATATCGATTGTTCAAAATATGAATTCAATGACAAAATAATAAATTTATAATAATTAAAGTCAAGAAGGGCAAAAAGTATTATACAATAAAGTGAAATTAATGTTTCCATATTGTGCGCATAATAACAACATGTTTATACTGGGATTGTAATTAAATATAGTAACAATTGCGTGCAATGCAGGCGCATATTTTTAAAATTCCGTGAATATTATACTCTAAAGCGCAACAAATATTCCAAAGTGCACAAACAATTCCAACCAAGAGAAATGAAGGTCGGTAACATTTGTTTATGTAAATTCCGTATATACATGAGCGCAGAGACAGAGCCGGATGGCGGATACTCTCATTTGTGAGCTCATGGCAATTACGCGCGTGGAAATGGAACGAAAATAGTATATACCTCGCGTGGTTCACGGCCTCCCTTCGAGCAAGCTGAGCCTTCGACCAGGCCAAGTATAATACGCGTGTCGGTGGAAAATTAAATAAAACGCCAGGCAGCACGGTGCGAACTCATAAATAACAATCGTCTACCCGTCCGGAATATTCAATCCCTAACATCGAATGTAATCTAACTGCAACCACACGAGAAAAATACGTCTATCATTTTTCATCACAAATTTTAAGCTAATTTGTATGATAAGACATTATGACGATTGTGTAACAAAGAATTGACACATTTCTAGAACATTTTACGCTACACAATTTTATCTTTTGTATGTATAAAAAAAATATTTAAATAGAGTAGCGATACACACTCTAAAAATAAAATTTGTTCTCTAAAGGAAACTTCCTAAGCCTGCACAATCTATTTAGCCTCATGGTCAACGCAGTCAAGGCTCTACCGCTTTAGATATTCCACACGCGACCTGGGAGATCCCACTGACGCGTGTCGTTCAATCGAGGTTTTCCCTTGCTCGGCGAAACTCCCCCCCCCCGCTCCCCTTCTTGTTCTTTACTCGCTGCGCGAACTAAAATATCACTTTCATCTTTCCGACAGCGAACCACCTCCGAGGAGAGACCTAAGTGCAACCCTCCGCAACGAAGTTACGCGGTTCGCCCTACTCCTCACGTCGACGCGAGGCACGTCCGTTTTCCCCCGTTCTGTTTTTTTTCTTTTTTTCCGAGGGTGGTCGTTTCTCGGCGGAGCGCTCTAAAAATTCGCAATAAAACGCACCGTGCAGTAGCAGCAGCGGGAGGAAGGGTGATCCGCGGAAGATGCGAGGCCCATTCGTCGTTTTAAGAGGAATTTTATGAATCTGTAGATTGCGACCGAACTTGTTCGTTCGATTCGAAACATCTCTCCACGGTATTCTCGCAGATTCGATAGAAATATTATCATCGCCGTCCACAGGGTTTTTGCGCTTCAGGTACATCGTTTATCGTTGAAAAGTGTACTTTTCTCTCCCTTTTTTTTTACGAGAAGGAACGTTTCAGGTTTGGCATAAAACGGCGCCATTTTTTAATGGCAGTCGTCAGGCAGAATCGTGCTAATGCCGCAGGGAAAGAGAGAGGAAATTCAGGCACTTCAGACGAGAGAATCACGGAACTCGTGGAGTTTCCTGCGGGGAATTGAAACGAAAATATTTTATGCCACTTTCCACCGTCTTCTCTCACTTCTGTATAATGTCTTTGATAATATAAGAATTCTCGGTTGCAAAATATTAAATCTCGTGATAATCTGCTGCCTCTGCTGCATTTTGAGGTCATAAAAGGTAGACCTTTTAACCTTGAAGCTTACGAAGCGTTAATGTTAATGGCGAAGAGGGAAAGCTTTAACTCATTAATGGTTAACTTTACCTATAACTATAAATAACTGCCTCAGAAAGGAAAGGAGAGAATAAATAAAACATAAATAACGGACAATTATATCGTAAAAAATATTAATAAAAAAATTATAATAAAAAATCGTACAAATCAGTCGTAACTATCTTACCTTAAAAGACGCATAAAGAAACGTATTTGCCTTGCAAATTTAAGTTCAAAATAATAACTCGAGATGCTATCCAATAAGCATAAATGTGTTGCACCCTTAATTCATACGAAATAATCATTAACATCTATCGTAAATTATGGTACTATGAGCCTCTTTTATCTACCCCATAATATATAATAGTAATAGCATTATACACATAGTACTATCTTTCGTGCTGTATTCGTGTAAAATATACGCATGCTTTTTTGCATGATAATGTAAAAGTAAAATTTATAACACTCGTATGTTAGGAAACCATTACATTCTCTGAAATTCATTGTCGCATTTTGATTATTATTCTTATCACGTTCCACGTTGAGCGAGTTATTGTTACTTCACGTGAATTTATGTAGTTTGCATTTTAAATTTAATATCTAATATGAAACAAATTTACTATTTTACAGTTTTCTTCTTTCAGAAATAATTTAGAAACAAGTAAACCATTATTAAGTATATTTACAATGAAATAGCTTTTCAAACAAGTTACGTAAATAAGTTCTCGAATTTCTAAATAATTGACTAATTTACAGATGAATCGACTGCGGTGATCAATAAATTACATTTCTAAATGTAACTTACGATTACTAAAATGTTACGTTCATTACTTTTTCAAGAAATGATTGATGTTTCACTATAGCCGCTTAAATAACAACAGCAGCAGATGCATTGTGATAAATCATAGAAGATAGAAAACGACATTGGTATTAACGATGGATCTTTTTCGATCCAGCTTCCCAAAAGACACATAATTTTTGCAGCATGTCACGTGAGGGACCCGAAGACACCCTAATACGGATTCGTAACATGGGATCTGCCTATGCATCAGGATTACCAAGTCGGGGAGGACGAGGTGAGTCGCGCGCGGGAGTCATTGTTTTCAGGCGACGATAATCGTGATTCATAGCTATTCCGGACAATTTGTCCATTCGTCGAATGAACCGACATATTCGTCGAAAAGTCGAAGCATCCCGCGCCTCGCGTTGCTCTCCGTCCAAGTTTCTAATGTCCCTTTCACGCTCCACTTCTTGCCGGCTGGTCGCCAACGCGTCTCCTTTGTCAGAGGTACGTTAAAGTGTCGGTCCATGGTAATTAAGGAGACCTCCGGACAACGACCGGAGCCGAAGTCGATCGTCGGGGTTAACGAGGGGTTCGTCACAACGGCAAGCTTCAAGCCGGATTTTGCAAGCCAAGGTAAACTCAACCGGCTAATTCGGATCGACTAGTCGGTATAAACGATGGTTACTGCGGTCACATGGGTTAGATAGAGATAGAGAGCGAGAGATAAAGAGAGTGGGAAAGAGAGGATGCCAGAGGAAGCTTTCCTCTCCGTTTAAAATACCATGGTTATCTCCAATTCCACGTTACATCCGGATTAAGTAATCCGGAACTATATTTGCGGAATATCCATGATCTATCGAGTTACTCTACGTATTTTTAGATAAATACAGAGTTTGACTACAAATCTGATTAAACAAATATTTAATACTTAAGCTTGATAGAGCCGAATAAGCAATATTTAATTACAAGTATCTCACAAAAATTTAAAACTTAATTACTTATCGATTTAACATAATTTAAATTGCACTAAAAATTTACTTAAATACATCCGACACTTTTTGGATATTTTCTATCTTTTGCTTAAAACGATATGAATCCTTAATAAGTTATTTAATTTTTTTATCTCATAATCAGACTAAGAATGTACTTTCACACGTAATTATTACGGAGACAAGTACTCTCTGAATCATCTGTGATGCAGTCCCTTTAATTTGAAACGTAAGGCCTTGACAGGGAAGATTAGATTGAACTTTGACCAACCACCGACCTTTAATTTCCTCCTAGACTTCTTAATTGCATCCTCAGCCGCGTAACGTGCATTTAGCTCAATGGAATTGAGCCATGAAAGCGGACTCAGCCGGGGGACCTCTAATTCGAGGGGAAATCGCGTATGTCAGCCCCGGACATGAAAAGAGTTGCATCTGCGCTCGAAAAAAAAAAAGATCCGACGGCCGCATTAGCGATTCATGAAAGTCAAACATCATCGTCCAATGGACGTCTATGTTTAATCTATCCAATCTGTTTGCTTTTATCCCTTATGCTCTTGAAACAGCCGTTACATCGTTGAGAAATATAAATTCAATGAAGTATAAAATATAAAGCAAATATTTTTGAGAATATTCTTTAAATAAATTAAAATAGAAGATATAAGATTCTGTAAAAAATTGTTAAAGTAAAATATATCATATAATTTTATCCCGATGGACTCAATGTACCATGAAAAATTGAGACTCTAGAAAAGTGACGCGAAGATCGATATGAAAATTCGACATCAGAGAATCGAGGAAAAGTTTGACGTTTCGAAGTTTACAAACGAAGGGAAACAAGGTTTCGAATCTTTTAAAGCAAAGTGGAGAGGACATAAATTCGGTGAAACTTGATGCGTGAAAGTTAGAAATTGATACAATTTTGATCACATCAAAACCGATAAGTAGGAAACATCGGAGAGCCGTCTGCTTTCGATAGCTTTTTCACAATCAAAGGCGACAACGAGCATCTCGACGCACGACTAAGCTTTAATTTAAAAAATTAGTTGCACCTTTGGGGTCGGACGCGAGGAACATACGCGGAGATCCGTGCCAACGGCACGCCCAAGGGCGCTTTAATTTAAAACCGACTGTTGTATATCCATCCCCGCGCCCGCAGCAGCGCTCGGGACAGGACGTTAATCCAATTCGTGCCGCCTTTAATCCTTCGACGCGCCCGCGAGCGAGTGGGTTCGCGCACACCCGAGTTTTCAGATTGAATTTTCAAGGTAACCGCAAACCCGCCCTGTTTCCTGTTGCCTGGCCCGGGATAACATTTCTCCCTTTCTTCTGACGCCAATTGGGAGATTCGTGAAACGGCCACTCTCGTTGTGCTCTCGAGAGGAAGCACGTATAGGCAGAGTAAATAAATCTCGATGCCGCGTCTTAAGGTATCTCGCACGTATGTAAACCGTGTATGTAGATTTAGAGGGATATGTAAATTATTCCCAGTATCTTCGAATACCGAAGTTTGCTGTTATAACAATTTAGATGCGCACCGTCACGCAACATAGGTCAAAATAATTGAGAGAACAATCTTTAGAAATAATAGCAACTGTAATCATAATAATATTAGTAAAAGAAGAAATTTAATGTAATTGGAAATTTATATGCGCGACTCGCTCTACGCTTGTTAGTATTATTATTCATCAATATCGTCATGGTAAATTGACTGACCTAGACTTCAATTTGTTTACTTTACAATATATAGACCGTTCTTTTACTCGAGCGACAGGAAAACAGGTGTGGTGTGGCGTTAACATATTGTTTGCACGGACAAATAATTACCGATACCTCGCACGAAAGTCTAGTAACCCACATTTTCTAATACTTGGACTTGCGAGAAATAACTTTTTCTCTCGACAACTAAAGCAGATTAGTTCGGGTTAATCCATCGCGTGCGATTTACCTTCTTTTCTCTAACTAGACGAGCGTTAGATATACGTGGCGCATTATAAAGGGAAATGTTGAATTTTTAATTTTCCTCTTCTAGATTCTCTTCTCCAACTCATCTATTATACAGTGTGAAACTAAATTTAATTTTTAACCTACTTAACAGATTACCTGACGTCTTAAAAGCTTTAAGCTTAATTATTTCAAAGAGCCATAAATATTTCTAAGAGATTATTTAAAATATTTATAGCCAAAAGAGACGTTTTATTTCTCTTCATGCGAAAACAGTTAAAGTAGAATTTAAATTCAGATATTCGCTTTAATGCAAATTACAATGGTCCATTGCCACGTTTTATAGAACATTAATGATTTACCTTAAATAAAATAAAATTAAAAAAAATAGATTCTACTCTGCGATATTCTAATTTTCAAGTCAATTATCCCGGTTTGTGTTAATTGATTAGTTTCGTATTGCGTAATACAATTGGGTTCACGCACGCAACGAATGCTAACGAGCACGGTATGTTGAAAACGCGTCAGTGCGAGAGAACCTGGTGTGATACATACGTTTCCGCGCTTAATTTGTAACGCGATCCTGACGTGAAGCGAAACACGACTTTTGGAGAACACATTACCCGCGACTGCAAAGCCGCGACGTGAATTTCACGACGCCAGACACGTTCAACTACAGTTTACTCGCTGTACAAGGTGCTTCACGATATCATGTCATATATCATTACGAGATTTGATCCCTATGATAATTAAAATATTATATTACCGTGTAATTTTGAATAACTATTACGCAAAGTGCAGTTTCAGGAGATATTTCCGTGAGAGGAAAATTTCCTAAAAATAAGATCAATTTCATATCAAAGCTTTGTCAATTATTAATATGTTTACATGCTTCGCGTACATTATTACATTTATTATTTTATATCACGCATAAAAAAAGCGTGATATAAAATAATAAAAATGATAAAAAATGTAACATCGTATTGTTATTTTTTATTACTTTTATGATTTTACGTCACGCTTTTTCGTGTCCGTAAGATATCAGACTCCACGCTGATACGACTTCAGGTATTCAAATTGGCGAGTTTCCCATTGCTCTGAGCAAGGAGAAAGCCTTTTCACTGCGAAACGCAATGACGACGTGCCGTCGGATCCGGTGGAGACACTAGAAAAATAAGAGGTGGAAACGTAATATAGACGCTTTGTGCCGAGTCCACTCAGACCGGCGCTTCCTTTCCGCCCCCTTACTCTCGACCTTTTCTTATAACACGGTACCCTCCACCGCTCTCTGTCTATCGCCCACTTTCGGCTTCATCGCCAACAATGACACTATAGAAAACCGCGGGGGATAATATGGGCTGCACGCATGGCCGTGGACGAAATCGATTTCACTCCTCTGGCCCACGCCGCGAAACACTTCTCCGATATTCTCCCTCGCGCGCGTACGCCCTCTCTCAAGCCGCACACCACCTTTGATTCAGCGAAATTCGAGACGTCTTTCTACGCCACTCCACCATTGTTTCACGTGGGAAGAGATGCGTACAAGGGGGACAGAGGAGGGAGTTTATCGAGAAATTCGAAACGTCCTCTTCTTCCACTTCCTCTCCTCTCTCTTTCTGTCCTCTCTGCTGTCTTTTTTCCTTCCCCCTCCCCCCCACCTCTTCCATCACACCCTTACACGCATCCTCCTCCTGTCGAATTCGATAACGAGGGATCCCCACCGATATCGAATTTCAGTCGATGCATTCGACAACTTTTTTCCAATCGGCAGAATTCGTAGAAATTCTTTTATTCGATATCGATCTCGTCATACAACTTGATACGCATTTCTTAAAATCTTTCTTCTTAAAATTCTTGACTTACGATATTTAACGCAACCACATATTTAATATTAGGAGTAATATTAATTTTTAGATTTAAAAGAGTAACTTAATTTTCATTTCACAATTATATCAAACGCAAATTTGACTATTGAGCAAATTAATAAATTTTACGGGATCTTAAAAAAATGAATTTTTTCTATCCATAAAAACTAATTTCTTTCAATTCTTAGCTCTTGCAATAATAATTTCTCTAAAACTATTTCTTTCTTTTCTTTTAATTAACTATCACGATTTAAGTACAGTTAAAGTTAATCAACTTTGCTAAAAGTGATTTTCAAGAGAAAAAAAAACCTGAAATAAGAGAAACCAGAATGAAATCAAGCTGCCGCATTTAGCGGTGAATGCGGTGCTAAAGGTGGAGTTACGTGGCTGTGAGTGGCTGATTCGCGTGCTACGGTAAGATGCTGCACCTGGGACTTTGCACCGTATTGCGGGCACGTCGTTCTCCGTAGAGGCAGAGAGGTGGTTTCAGCGGTACTTTAAATGTCACGACGAATCGACCGTTTTCACCCCGGATCGCTTCGGACGGGCGAACAAGCGAACATTGTCGGAGAGAACACTACGAGTACTAAAGCGATTAAACGAGGATTGTATGTCGTCGTGTAATAGATATACCATATGTATGACCGAGTATATCTTCTCGTGTTGCGCGTTACTACAACCGCGTAATGCGTATTACGGATTAGACAGATAATCGATATTGCTTATTACCGAGATCTAATGCATCAAATCTAGTATTACACAATGGCGCGTCGCGACAAAGAAATCAAAATTGAGAAGATATCTTTGGCAAGCGACTTGCAAATATAATGCTTAAAATTTCAAGATAATGTTCGATCGAAATAAAATGTATAAGTACAAAAAGAGTTTAAAAAAAAAAAATTCTTATAATATTATTGCACGATAACATGTGCGGACTTTAAAATTCTTGCCAAGCTTACAACGTCCCTGACATCACTCTCGAAAACATTTGAACATTTGCCAACGGAAATCCGTGAAAATTTTCGAGATCAAAGTGATTTCAAACTAAAATGATTTCGCATTGACAACTGCAACGGCGGCTGCAACGCAGATGGTTGTGACGCATAAAATATGAGGAAACATGGTTGCGCAGTATTCTGTTATTTTTAAGTTACTTACTTATTCAGCGAATAAAAAAACTACATTTTCCAAGAGAAACAATGGCTTACCTGCAATAGAAAATTAAAATTTGTTATAATACAGTCTATAAATTTATTACAGTTTTAAATTTTCAATATGTAAAACTAGCAAAAATCATTTTCACACAATTTCAGATTTTTTAAAAGTGCTCTTTCTTAAGAAATCTTAACATGTAACACACCCGGGTGTATTAATAGATAACACACATATTGATCACAAAGCATCTTGTTTACGTCTACCGTAATATCTTTCGCGGTAGAGATCACGCTCGATTACAACGCTGTCGCAAACATCCTAGACGTGGCAAGGGGTTAACGTTCGCGATAAAAAGCCTCAAGACATTTTATGAGAAAAAAACACGTAAGACAGATTGCGTCGAAGGAGAGGCAGCTCCCGTCGAAAAGAACGATGAATATCTCAAGACGCTTCGAGACAAGTCCGCATTACTGATAGGAAAAAGATGTGGAAGAAGCAAAAACCAAGGACAGTTATTTTTAAACTCTGGCTTGTTTTGTATGGGAAAAATGTAGATCTCCAAAACTGACATTTCATAAAATAACAGAGAGAAAAAGAGGGAAAGAGTTTATTTAAGTTTATGAGTATAAACTTAATCTATTTAACTGCATATATTTTAAATATATTTAGATAATGCATAATATTTCAGAAATTTTAGATTTACCTAAATCTAATTGATCTAATTAATCAAAGTTATTTATCTTTATAAATTGTTTTAGTTCAGAGATAGATCATTTAAATTAATTCAAAATTAAAAAATATTAAATTACATAAAATTTTTTATTTCAACAATAATTGAACATTATTAAACACATTTAAATTATATTTATACCTAAACCTGAAAAAGAGAAAAAGAGAAAGAGATCTGCCTTGCTAAATTTTCTAAATTTTCTTCTTAAATTTTCTTTCGTAAAAATTATATTAATTTTTCAACTTTGGTATTGTTTTAAATTCTTGTTTAAACAATTTAATCAACTTGTGACTATTATATGCCTTAATTTTATTATCAATTATGTACCAACCCGTAATTTAAAATTTTTATAACTAAAAACTTATTATTTTAAGTTGTAATATGTTCACTATATAATTTATCTCTGACGTAATATGTAATTATATTACGCCGTGGTGCTTTCTCGACACACATAAAGGGGAAACCAGGAAGATCCCTTCTTAGAACACACGAACCATAAGAGACCTCCGCGCTGCGACACGATATATCCCTTCGTCCTTTACGATGTAGGGTGTTGTCCTCCCAAGTTTTCGCGATGCCACGACGAGGCAGGAAGGAAGAACGGAAGGAAAGCACACAAAACGACCGTGCGGCCAACCAAAGGACAGCAGAATATCAGACAGGACCTTCCGTGTGCCTTCTTCCTGCGACACGAGGTATTGATCCTGTTTGCCACGCGGCTTTAGTATTCGGCGCGCAAACTTTCGTGAAAACGTGTCCCGCATGCCCGCGGCGCCCCATAATTGTAGATTCAAAGGATATAATTCGAAAGAGAGACAGAGATAGCCGAGAGGAGGGAGGGAGAGGAAGAGATGGAAGAGGGATGGAAAAGGCGCCCCATGGTCCCCCCGGATTTGATGCACTATAGAGTGAAAGGGGGCAAAACCGGAAGGGCGGCCTTCGGCCCTTTAACGAAGTGAAAATTGCCCGTAATTTTTTCTTCATCAGATATCTGATTTAGTTCCAACACTGATGATATCCCCTATAGTCTGATAACATTATCTACAAATTACTTGGCTTCTTATTTAGAAGATTCTCAAGTATATGTACATACGTAGATAATATAAGTGTGATTCTCTTCATAAAAGATTCTTAATAAAAATACAACCAAATAAGATATAATAAAATAAGAAAGAAAAATTATAAAAAATAACAATTGTAAATACCACTTGTGACAAATTTTGAATATAATCAATCGAAATAAGTTAATTATAAAGAATTAAATTAAATTAAAATATTTTGGGTATAAAGCTAATACGAAAAAAATACAGATCCTTTACTTACAAAATTTCAAGATATTTATTTCTCAACACATTAATCTAATCTCGTCCAATCTAATCTCGGTATTTGTATTTGTAAAATTCAGTGGTAAATTCGACAGATGTTTTCCACCAGGAGAGAAAAGGGCGTCTCTCTCATCACTAAGGATCATTGCCGGGATGATCCAGGCAAGATTGCGCCCTTTCGAACGATAGGTTTCCCTAATTCTTAATTCGTGCTCGTTTCCAAGGATACAAGGATCTCTAGTGAGAGATTTCCCACTCGTACCGTGCTCCGGAAAGAAGAATTATCGGACTGTAATTAACGTCGAGGCCGTGAGGGCTGTCGGGACCTTATTGGCCGATGATCCGATAATACGCGCGGTAAACCGTAAAAGTAACGGGTCCTTACGTTCGCAGATCGAATTTCTCTCTCTTTCTCTTTCTCTCTCTCGAATTTGCCACGGACCACCGCTTTTCTTCCCCCTTAAGTTAGAGAAACGTCGAGAAGGCACGAAGAAACTTTCTCGAATAAATCGATTAGGATATCAAGTAACAACGACAAGAGAAGCAAGTAGTGTTACAAAAAAAAGATGGATACGCTAGAATTCCTCACGAGATATTTTGGCAAATAATAATAAAAGTAAGATTGGCTGTTACACCAAAAATTATTTTAAAAATTCCATGAATAAATTTTAATTATCTAAGAAACAAAAAAAGAAATGTAAGCATATGTAACCATTTTTTGTAAACATACAGAATTAATTAAATTATTTATGTACAACTTGAATAATTCAATTATCTTAATTATAGAACCCGAATTATCACATTTAATATGTCAAACAAAGGAACACGTTAATTTCCGTGAAAGTTTGCTTCTGCCAGAATTATGTGAATGTGGATGGTGAAAATTATCTCTCTCATGGAAGTATATCATACTCCCTTCTATTAATTAAACAATCTCCTATTAATTAAATGTTAGCGTACGTAAATGTTCGCGAATCTCGCAGACTAATTCAAAACAAACGCAGTAAAATATTCGTCACTATTCAACATTCTAATAAAACTTCCCGTTTGTTATTTCCAATAAAACTTTACTCCAAAATAACTTTCGTTATCAATTAATCAAATTTAACATCGATATTTTCGGACATTCCGAAACAGCACTTTTGTTGTTTTTTCTTATATTAAACTTCTATTAGATCCCAATTGCTTTGTAATCAGAAAACAAGTCTTCCATTTGCAGAAATAAAAGCATCCGCATGTCCGAATAAGGGTTAATCAAAGGACCTCACTTGCGTTTGGGAAAGTGCGGAAGTCGCATTCACACGGGCGTTCCGATTGCACAACGTAGACGAAACCACACGTGCAGCCGGGTTCGCACTTGTTTGTTTTTGTGTTGCCTTTAACGCAACGTGTATTTGAGCCGCAGTCGACAGATAAGGCCGGGTCCGTGACAACGATATCTTGGGCACAAAGCCAGGTTCGGTTGCATCCATAGAACCCAAGAGACGCAGACAAAGAAGGTGCGCAAAAACACGTGGGAACGAAATTTATGACGACACGAGAGGAAAAAGCGGCAGGATTTTTGGTAATCATAAGTTCCGCCAGAAAAACATCCCGACACCCTTCCTTAAACGTTTGAGAATTTAATTTCTATTTTTATAACATTAAAAATTACAACGTACAAACGTGAAAAGTATATGAGTTGTATATACAGATCAAGTATATTCGATACAAAATATATCATGCCTTTTACGTAAAATTTTATGTTAAATTTTTTTCGTCTCCGGCCAATTTTTCAACTCGAGTAATGGTCTGTCGAAACGACAGTGTAAAAATCGCATCAAGTGGTGACGATAACAGATTTCACTCCAATTAGAATCGGACAATGACAAGCGGGCGTTATGATTGGACGGGTGGCCCGACGAGAGGTCGCCGAAGGATTTATGATGTTCCAGGTTATCGAACCTGGTCCTTTGACGGATGATCGGATATTTTTCCATTTCTCACGCGGTCTCTCTCCATCGAAAAATCCACGAGAGTCGCTCGTCGTAATGACGGCATTAGCGAGGTCGGGGGGGACGATAAGAATTTAAGAATCACGTCGCAGGAAGATATCGCTTCTCTCAAGATGATAGAATAAGTTGTAGAACGGCTCGTCTGAGCCAGCTTGTGGAAGTTTCCCCCGAGAATTCCTGATTGACTTTGCACGCTACTTGGCCGAGAGAAATTCGGAGGACGTGTGATCCTGTGGGGAAACGCTTCCTCGATCCGACTCGCTAATTTTGGCAGGTGGTCCTCCTTCGCTGAAGTCCAAACCGAGCAAACATTGACTCTGTCCGGAGATAAACACTCTATCGCACGCGATCGCAATTCTCCTTTACAAAGTCGTAAGAAGACGGAGGAAGAAGCGAGAACAAAAGAGGCGAAGGCGCGAAGAAGTCGTTAGCGGACTTTTATCGCGGGGTGGCTTCTCACATAAAGTAAATTTTATCTTTTGGTATCCGAGGTCTGCCGTCTTAAGAGAAGGCGCAATCTTCCTTTAAAATCCTAAAAATCACTACCCCATCACCCCTACCTCCTTGCTCCACCCTATCTCGACAGAAGGAAGTTATTATAATTAGGCAAAGGTACGGAGGCACGTAGCATTTACGTTCCTCCGGAAGTAAATTTTTTTAACGATCGCAATTACGGGCGTGGGACTAGTCGGGAGGAACGGTCGAACATCGCAAAAAAGCGAAACAGGAAGAAAGAGAGAAAGGGAGAGAACAGAAGTATTGGTGCTTGTTTTAAGAACGACGAAGCTGAGTCGCATCCTCGAGTCGAATGCCTTGGAAAGAAAGAAAAATTCAATTTCCCCATTCGCGGCCTGCTATTTCGTCGCTTGGATGGCTGGTGATAATTGCATGGTCGCTGCGCTTCCTCTTTAGCCTGACAATACGAACAGAAAGAAGGGAGGAGGGAGGGGGAGAAACACACTTCAATAAATGACGTTGTCGCTGATCGTGAGAATTACTCACAGGAAAAATGTACCCAAGAGCGCGCGCGCGCCAGTCAGCCGCGCGCATTTCCGCTCGCGCTTCTTTTCCGCGAAAAACGCAGGGGAGAAATTGCGTTCTAGAAAGCGGAGAAAATTAAGTATTACGAAAAACGAAATTACGCCGACGTCTAAAGGCACGAGAGAGTACAAGAGGTTGAATTAATAGAGTTAGCTAGCGGTGTCAGGTAAAAAAGACGTTCTAAGTAACGCTCCTTGTTGTCGTCACATACAGCGTGAAATATGGTTTTTTAAATTCTCACAATTATGTTGAACACACTCAAGCAATTAAAATTCCGAGTCAGTTATTTGAAAAATTGCAGTAGTTATAATTTTTCTAAATAAGCTTTTAAAATCAAATAAAGAGAAATATTCACATGTGTTATTTGCCAACTATAATTAATATATAATTGATATAATTTTTAGAGCAGTAAATACATGTCTAATTAAACTTTAAGAATTTAGGTGATTTTAATTAATTTGTAAGAGATACCAAAAATTCCGGAAAAATAAGAACACATTTCCATATCGTGATAGACTATTACGAGAATTTTAACGAGAATTTCAAAGGCAAGCACGAACAGACAGACAAGTGGCTGAAACTTTAATTTGTCCAGTCAGCCACTCGGAAACAGTACCACAGTCGTTCGCACACGCACGTATACACGCGCGCTGCGGTGTGGGAGGATAAGGAATAGAAGGTAGTCGTAACTGGCGTAGGTCGAGTCTCGACTAAGGGATTGAGAAAGGCACCGGAATCGCGAGATTTCCTGCGCGCCGCTCGAGTTACACGCGCTTTGTCTCGCTTTAAATCCAAGTAGTTAGTGTCATGTTATGGCAAACCGGCACCCACCGCCGCGGGCCAATTGTGCCATTTGTGCATCTTAAGTGTACGCACCGCGTCGCAGCTGTGCCCCTCACTCACCTTTCCCTTCCCGTCCAAAACGGGCTAGTGGCATGCGAGACATATATTCTGACTAGTTTCCTCGTTAATTAGAACATTAGAAAATGATTAAAACGACGTTTAAGAAAAGATTTTCTCAAGATTTCTTTTTAAGATGTGTAAGTGATAAAATTAACATCCGAGCAAATTAATTTTGCTCCATATAAAGATGTAATCGTACATTGTGTTTTTCATGTAATTTGATGATATTGACGTAAAGTTAATTAAACCCCATTGTGTTTGTTTTATTTTAAAATTATTGGAACAATAAACATCTTTTTAGTATTTAAATTGAAATAATAATGTTATCAGCAGATATAGTGTAATCGAGCAAAAATATCGCGCACAAAGCGGATTTTTGGCCCGCGCCAAGAATGGACCTACCGTTATAAAACCGCGTGTCCGGTGCGCCTTGAAACCGCGCTATCTCTTGAATAATACCTGCGATCCATTATTGCGACCGTCATTAATCGCACGACAAAATTGCGCCTGGCTGCTCTTCGGGGATTTCGACGGGACGACCCCTGACTCGGCTCGATTTGCACGGGCAATGTGAGCGATACGCGCGAGCTTTCGGCTTCGATGCTCACAAGTACAATTACGCCCCAATAAATCACGCAATCGATGGGAGTGAGGGTGCTCGATAGTGTTTTTTAATTGCAATACATTTCCGCTTAGGTAATTTATCGATGAGGTAATTAAGCTGATAATAAATACTTTAGTGTTTGAAATATTACATTTACTAGCTAATCTAAAAATTCAATAAAATACTCTTTGTGTAAAAAAAAAAAAAAAAAAAAAAATGCATTACTCTATCTTCTACATTATTATCCTGAATATAAATATAACTTTAACTACGTTATCTTACTAGAACAAGAGAAAAGGCAGAAAAACATTCGCTACTGTTATTCAAATCCTTTTAATATTTGCATTTAAATATTTTAAATGCAACAGAAAGATCATTATAAAAGAGGTTGATATAAATCTGTGATAAAAGTAACAAAACGTTCCCGATTTGTAAACACGCGAGAGATAAAAATGCGAATTGAATTGTGCATGAATCAAGTTGCAATTTTACAATCGTATGTCATCACCCATTTATTAGAATCTCGTTACGGTGATCCCCAAAAGAAATAACATGTACGTATTAACATGTCATTTATTTTTCACGTTTATTAAAGATTGTATAATTTATTCCTGATCAGTGCTCGCAAATTCATTATTTACACGCGGTGCAAAACACGCGAGAATTATTTTAGCGAAATTATTTCCGCAATCCGATCCCGAGGAGCAACCGTTAAATACAACCACTCCCTAATGAGATGCATATACCAGTGAGTTCATTACGAATCCGGGAAGTTACGCCACGAGTACGAAAAGCGGAGCTAGCTCGCATTTCTTCATCGAGGGCCGGAGGCTTGGATAGAATCGGGCAGCGTTTCACTAGCGCCAGAACGTTCCGTCAAAACTGTTTGAATAATTTCGAAAGAGCAACCGAGACTCGAAATAATTCAGTTCGCGCGGCAATGAAATACCGGGCCGAATTCTCGTTTACGTCGCCCGTATTTTCGAACGTACAAGCTTTGTAATTACATCGATCGTAACACGTATTCCACTCAGAGAGAGAATGCTGCTGCGGGGGCGCCGCGTAATTTACGCGATATGAAAAATGCTTTATTTAGCCCGACGTGCCACGGACGCGTACGATTGTACCGAGTGGCCATTAATAATTCATAGCGCACGCAGGTTTTGTAAATATCTCGCGACGCCGTGGTCTCTCTCGCTCGACGTGGCTCGCAATCTAAAAAATGGAGAGACAGAAAAAAAAAATCCGCCTCGCCACTTTCATGTCACGGACGCGAAGAATGTGCGTTTTCGAGGCGAGGGAAAAAATTACGGGTGAGAGGAAGACAATATTCCACCGCCCTCCAAACGCATTTTTCCCTTATGTGCACGCGTGCCTATATGCGACGCGTATATAAGAAACAAGTTCGAATGAGTTGCGCAACTGGCATATTAAATACGCGGCCACGTCGGCGTATCGCATCTCGTCATCTGTAACGTTTAATGCGCACACGAGGACTTCCTCCTCTCTTATGAAAGTCGGCCGGTAATGTACCGCGAAGAAATCATTAGGGAGATTACGCGGCGAGCGAACGAATCATCATGTTCAATGAAACAGAGCGATTTAGTTGCTACGCGAAGTCAGGCATTATTTAATTTCTTACATATTTCCTCGATTAGATTTAGAGCTCCACTTTCGAATAAATTATGTGGTAAATTATCTAATAGATAAATATCTATGCTGCACACAGACATGTAAAGTATAGACACTTATCTATTAAATTATTTGCTACATAGTTTATGCAAAGAGGAAACAATTGATCCTCAATTAGAATCTTCGCGTTTTAAATTATAAACGTTAAATTCCGCTAATACGTATGTACTTAACTCGTGATTGGCGAAACAACCGAGTCTTTAGCAAATAATACGCAAATGCCGAGGACCTGTGAAAACATTTAAAATCGCTATCCGTTTTATACCGTCGTCTGCTGCAATCGCAGCTTTGCATAAATTAAATGTCCTTCCCTTGAAATGCTTTTAAACGGGACGATAAGCGATCAGGGCGACGACAGCGGAGAGCACGGCGCGAAATTATCCAACGGTGTTTTTCCGCGCGCGAGACGAAGACTTACAGAACACCGTAAGTGAGAGACACCCTCCGCGCGAAGAGGCGGGAGGGGGAGGATGGCAGGGTTGAAAACGTACGCGAGAGAAGCCCCGCAAATTAATCAACGAAGCGAGACGACGACTTCGGCGTTAGAGGAGAAGACGCCGCCGTGAGAGACAACCCTTCAATCTAAATTCAATTATTTGCCCCATCCCCCTCACGGCGCGGTGGATGCTTCCGGGTATCGGCGCCTCGAAAATCCCCCGTAAGTATTCCGGGGGGTAGGAGGGGAATTTCACTGGCGGTAAACTGCCCCGAAAACTCGCGAGCACGGTGTTACGTGAGCGACTCACGTGGTGGTGGAAGAAGCTTAAAGTCGACTCTCGCGGACTTTAAACCACCTGCTGACGCCGCTGACGAGCGGCAACGGTTCATCTACCCGGCGGCGTGAGCGCGCGCGCGGCGCAATACCTCGCCGACATTCGTTAATGAATTATTTGCGCGAGACTGTAACTAGCGCGCGAGCAAACAACTTAATTGGCGCAGACTCGTATTTCACGTGCGTCATATGTGCTCCCACGAAATTATCGCCGCCGAAGGTAGGATACCGTTTCGCGTTCGTTTTTCTCGCGCCTCGCAACCCGAATCCCGAGTTATAGTTGCACCTACGTCCTAGCGAGTTTAACATTCTGATTAAAATCGATAACAGCACGGATGTTAAAAAATTCGATTAAGCTCTGAAATAAAATTTCATATTTTTCATCCACCGAGATGTCAAACGTATCGAAACGTGTATCGACGGTATAAAAACGGGTCGTAGCAGCGTGTTTTTTTTTAAACGAATATTTAATTAACAAATTGATAAATCCGATATAAATATTATCCGGTTATTTTTCCTTCCTAATATTTTCCTAACATGAATCGGCAACACTTGACTCTTATTACTGAAGTCTTTTTTGAGGAAAGATATCGTGATTACTAATGTCGACCGTGTAATTTACAATTGTACCAGTTATAAATGCGCTCGGTAACTCTACCCCTAGGCAGGAAAACTTTCGCCATTCCTCTTAGGCTCGCCTAAAAATTTGCCACCGCACAAACGACGCTCGTTAGACTTTTACGAACTTTTGGATTTTACGTTAGCCGCGCGCTCGTGAAACACGTGTTCTCTCTATTCGCCAGCCCGCGAAAGCATAAATATACATGGATATGGTAAATAGGAGCATGTGCTCGCCTAATCTGTGTACTGGCGACGTGCAACGACGACCGCCTATGTATCGCGACCCTTCGGAAACTTATTGGCTCGGCGAAGCTACCGTACCTTAAAATTGCCAAGGAGGTACGAGTTACCGAAAGTTCAAACTGTGTTGCTGTCTTAATATCGTTGCAATATATAGGTTACGTGCACTAAAACTTTATAATAGTAATAACTTTATAATAGTGATACTAAATTTATGCATAGTAACAGAATAAAAAAATTCGTACTAATAAAAATATCAGTTTAACATCAATGCTTGAGTCATGAGAAAACAAAGTTGCGATAAATATTGTTACAAATTAATTTGTTTTAAAAAAAACTTTGAGTAATATACAAAATTCAAGATATTAATAAAAATTTTCATTGAATATTATTTATTCATTAATTTTTATTCTCTCTCTCTCTCTCTGATATTGATTATGGTTAATATCTATAAGTAGTTTCTCTAATTTTGCTTAAAATAAGTTTATTTTTGTTTAAATACAGGTAAAGAATAAAATAAATCTCACGTAAAAATAATTCACGCAATATCGAGAGGCGAAACGTAACAGTGAAATTTTAGATATAGTCTCTTCGATAAAGTTTTATGGAAGAAAAGATGAACAGCTTCAATCTTCTACGTGATAAAGTCGATTTAACATGAGCTATACGTTAAACGTTTAACTCGATTTAAACTCAAAAAGTGTTTACGCGGTTAAGCGGACGAGAAAATTACCCTCTTGATCGCGACTTCGTTAAAACCGAGAGCAAGTTTCGCGTTATAAAAAGACAATTGGTTAGCTATCCGGCACTATCCAAGAGAAAGAGAACGGGGGAAAAAGGGTAAAGAGGACACACGTGCTTGAGTGCATTTCCCTGTCAAGTCGTCGGCGACTACGCATCCGCGACGACGCTCCCGCGGGATTCGTTGAAATTCTACAAGGACGACAGCGGTAATCCATCAAAATCAACCCTTAACGTCCTATATATGGGCCTCGCTCACCAATCTCGTTGCGGAAGACGGGACAACGGGGGTAACGCGCAAGTCCAGAATTAAGCCCTATTCAGAAGAAACGACGCTGAATTACGGTCCATTCAAACGAAATGGCTCTGCCTGCCGGTTTTACTCGGTCGCCAACACTCCGCGGTTATTAATTACAATAAGCCGACCTCGTCATCCACGGGATTTCAACGAGGAAACCCCTTCCCTATCTTTATCGAACGTCCACTCGTAGCCAAGGCAAATGTTTGTCCTCAAGATCAAATAGATCGTTGCCCTTCCCTCACTACGGTCGATTGTCCAAGTTGAAATTAAGACATGGAAACGAAATGACATAATTTTCACAAAAGACGTATCGTTATAAATAGTATTATAGTATGCGCAAATTTGTGCTTGAAAAAACCTTATTTCAGGCGTTAGAAAAAGAAAATTATAAATATTGTCTTTTTATTATTAGCTTAAATAAAAGTTACGTTAAGAACAAGATTTTATTAAATAATATAATGTTAATGTAAAAACACAAGGTATCTTCTTTCTTAAAAAAAATATACAAGTGTATTCGCATAAAAAATATGTCGGGTTATATTAATCCTTTTATCTGATCTGTTAATCGCATGGGCTCGTGACATCGTTTCTCAAATAAAATTAAATCTCCCTTGTCGCAGCAGAACGTAATTACTGCGATAAGCAGCGAAAAAATAACACTTGGAATTAATGTACCATGCGAATGTTGGTGATAGCCTGAACAATGCTATTAATATTTTTGGAACCAGAATACCATACCTTGTTTACAAAATAATTCAAATTAAGATTAAAGTAAAATAAGATACGAAATAATCCGAATTAAGATAGTCGAATATAAGAGATTATTAAATAACAGTTACTTATTGTCAATTTTATTAAATTTATTTAACGCAATGTATACTGCACAGATTAAAAAGACCAGTGAAAATATCATTTTATTCGACAGATACATAATAATTAAAAACATTTTTTTTTAATATTCATATTGACCTACTGCGCTTTGTTTGGAAAAAAAAATGTACGATTTATGTAGACCGTAAAAGAAAAATACGTCGGGACGCGAGAAAAATTTATTCGATAGGTAGCCAATAAAACAGCTATCGTAACGTGAAGTACTTCGAATAGTGCCGGGTATATTTCAGAAAAAAACGTATTCCCAAACATAACGCCCGGTTTTAAACTAAAAACACAGTAAACGCGTTTTATATTGTGCTCGCACTGCCACAGATACTTTTATCCGGTCGTGCCAATCGCGCAAATACGATTGATCGCTATCATTATTTCGAGTGCATTTGCAATTTTCAGAAAGTTGATGCGCGAAGCGATCGAAGATAATCAGAATCGATCGGATCCGTCAAACGTTTGGCTGCGCGCGCGCGCGCGCGCGCGCGCGAGAGAGAGAGAGAGAGAGAGAGAGAGAGAGAGAGAGAGAGAGAGAGAGAGAGAGAGAGAGAGAGAGAGAGAGAGAGAGAGAGAGAGAGAATCAGGGAGGAGGAAGAGGTGATGGAAGAGAGAGGGAATGATTCCCTTAATCATTCGCGCACGCGATGCAACCCGCTTTCACAAGCTCATAATGCAACACCACGTGCGCTACCTGTGTTTTCGATAATTGCGATATTCGTTCGAGCGGCGCAGCGACGCGCTAATTTATTAATCACATCGATTGCCGTGCATATCGGCGCAGCGCGGCGCGTACACACATAATCAGCGCTGTTTAAGGATGCAATATTAAAGCGGCCGCAGATACAATTAGTTACGAGGGAAAATATCCACAGCAGAGGAACATGCTTGCGGATAAACAGATATAGTTACAAAAGTGAATTTCTGGACGTGGCTATAAATAAATATGTTCTCACGTTATTTAACCGCGAGAGGAGGGAGAGCAGGGAGACGAACAAAGGAGCGAGAAGGTGCAAAGTAAGATAAAATAATTTCTGTATTAGGATTTGTTATACTGCACTGAGAAAAAAATGTTAACTTGACTGAATTTCTCAACTCGGATTAAATTTCTTCAACTATTTATGTACATTAAACTTAAATACATAAAATACTTGGTCTTCACTTTAAGTATTTATATATTTGACTGAAATACATAATTTGTTTGAATCAAAATTGTTTAGCTTATTACACAATTATTATGTTACATCGCTAATATCGCTGTAAATAATTCATTTTTATTTAGAGCGAGTTCATTTAGAGCGAGGAGTATAAAAAGTTTGCCACAGTGACAGCACTGGGAACAATCTCTCAATTCGAACGTTTAGTTCTAAATACTGGAACATTAGTGCACGTGAAAACAACACATACGCTGTTTGTAGCAACGGGCGCGTGTATAAGTGCCAAATGTCGTGCTTGATTCGCGATCGATTCGCGCGCGAAAACCCCTGTTTTATGCAAATCTCACCGCGCTCGTTGCGAGTAATAAATTATTCGCTCGGTCGAGTCCGTTTATGGGAGCCACAGAGAGATTCGTATACGAGAGAGAAGAGAGGGCTGTCGGGTCCGTCCCCCTTTATTCTCTATCGGTACTATTTGTCGCTCGCGGCGCCGTAAATACGACCAAATGTTTGCCACTAATAAAGCCCGTGGCGACGGATAAATATTTATCGTACGTCATGGATCCTCCGACGTGCGCACTTCGGCGCGCTCACTTCCCGATTTTGAAGAGCAAAGAGGGAAAAAACTCGCGCGTATTTTTCTCTGTAAAAGGATCAATGTGCAACGTGTAACGTAACCGAGGTAACAAATGACACTGCTGCTGCTTTCGCGTGTTTCGATATGCCATTCGATGTACCCCTAGCTTACTGCAATTGCAACGAGGGCAGAGAGACTGAATAGTTGCGGGATCGATTTTATGCTCTTCGGAGCGCGGAGAAAAATGAAACGTTAATTGCGCTCGTTGCTACGTCACGGAAGCGAAGAGTTATTAACGCGGGATTGCAATATGCAGCGGTGAACGGACACGTGTGCTGCGGGAATGTCCTGCACGCGCGCAAGTAATCAGCGAGATTTCAAGGTTGATTAATCGACCGGTTTCGGTGCACTTCGACGCGAAAGAGAGACACTTTCTCGATAATTGCTCTTAATAATGATAGCGAAGTGTCAAAGATTTAAATAAATGTTGCCTGTTCGTAAAGTTTCGAGACATGTTGTCAGATATATTTATTATGCTAATGACACCAATAATCAAGCTTATAAAGCGTTAAATGTGAGAATATACGTGAGAAAGAGAAAGAGAAAGAGGGAAGGTGTACAATTATGTAAATAAGACAAATGCTCGTGTCATTTAATCAACGCATCGTTAAACCGAAACAAGAGAAGATTACGTCTTATCTCTAATGTGTGAACATTCGTTTTTTTTTATCGAATATTTCTTATATTAAATATACATTTATATTATATAAAATATTTTTATATTCACGATCAGAATATAATTAATTTATGCGGTTAATTTTAAGTCTGTAGTATAATGATTTATCAATCACTACAGTGAAATTATTTGAAATGATGATAAAATAATTTATAGGCGACGAACTGTGATGCACAATTCGAAAATAAATGTAGCGAGCAACGTTGATGATGCATCGATTGAAATATTTACAAAAACGTAACGGCTGACGAGACTTCCTTCCGCCAAAACGTCATACGGCTGCTAAGCTGTACAGGGTGTTCACGAAATCCATAACATGAAAATAATATTTTAATCATAATATCTCTTCAAATTGCTCGATATTAATCTTACAACTTATCTTAAAAATTTCTATAATCGTTACTTAATATAAATAAAAAATTTGCTTAATTAGAAATAAACCTTTCAACTATAAACGTGTTTATATTTATTATATTTCATTTAAACATATGCCTGTCGAATAATTTTTTAATAAAAAAATTTCTAAAAAAAAGCACTTTAAATATTTAAAATGCAAGTTGAAGGTATTTATAGTTAAATTCTTAAATTTATTAATGATAGACATTGAATCATGAAAGAACTAAGTATAAAAAGATACGCACTGGTCATGTTTCTTTTGTGTTAAGTAACGCTATCTTGTAAAATAAGAAGACGAGTCAGTTGAATCTGATACACAGGGCTCGTACGTATCGTGGCGTCAGGTAATGTGCAAGTCGGCATAAGCTCATATATTACACGTAAAAACGAGCGAGTTTAACGGCCGGCGGGGAATAAGAACGTCAAGTCGAAATCCGAACGACGCAACCGTCAATCACGTCTCGGCGTCCTCCTCATGGTTATCGTCGCTACCCCGCCTTAACCCGCTAGTCCAATTCCCACGGATCGTTATCCCGAGATGCCAGGCCCAGCTCCGGGGCTCGTTCTAATCCAGTTCACGCGAAAACGAACCTAACGGAAGCGCGGCCGAGCAGATACAGGGAGTCACGGCCGACCTATCGCTTTAATGACGGACCCTAACTCCCATTAGAGGGGGTCGGATAGCAAGGTGGATAGCAGCACCGGGGCACAAAGACGACGAAGGCTACTCTTTTCGCTCTGATCGCCGTCGCGTAAGACGATCTTAGTCTCTTAAAAATAAGAAGACCGCAAGAATGGCCGGAAGAACACCGGCCAGAAAACTAAAAGTAGATCCGTACAAAAAAAATTACCGTGCGCCAGCGCAGTTGCTCGCAGCTCGTAGCGGTAAATCTCGATTTCCGTAAAATAACTGTAAAACCATTCGCTATTGCGAGAAATATAAGGCTTCCGCGCCAGTGGACGATTCGAGACTTCCGTTCGTGTCAAGCGCGCACTCGACGGATCCTATGGTTTTTGTAAAATTCATGAATTTAGTGTTACGAGCTACGGTTTTACGAGCCGGACCGGAGCGCGAGGGGATTAACCAACAAGGAAATATTTATATACCAATTTCTGTTACCGGGTATCAAACGGTAACGCACGATATTACGCAAAATAACGGGCTGTTAAACCGACAATTTTGCTGGTAGAGGAAACGTTCTTAAATGATTTCCCTAAAGTATAGTCGCATACAAATTATTCCAATCAGGTTTCCGCAAAATGAAGAGATAATCCGCCGGCATCAAATATTTATAGTGCTAATTCCCCATTTCGCTAATATCCGCTAAATTCCCTACTAATGCCTCGAGTTTATATGTGCAAATTCCACAGTGGTTTACTCGTCGGGCGTTTCGTCGAAGTTTATAATTTAATCGTTAACTCTATCGGCAAATTTATAGCGAAATGTACGCATTGCCGGTTTCCGGCGCTTCCCCCTCCCCTCCCCCTTTTTTTACAACATAATTTTAAAATGGTTTCAACTCTCCTCGCGCGTGGTAGTTAGGCGATGACTCAAAGGGGAGGCTCGAGGTGGTCCGTTGAGACGTTGAAAAAGGGCCTTCTTTGTTCGCGCAGGTGCACAAGGCAGGTTGCAGGCAGAACACCAGAACAGGTTTTTATAAAAGCGGCCACAAGGTATGGGATCCGCTTCTTTTTACCCCTCTTCTTCCCCTTCTTTCCCGAAGTTACCTACCCTCTTCGTTCCGAAGGAAATATCTCGCGTGCACGCCGCTATTTCTTTCGTTTCTTCCTTTCCGCGTATTTCTGATCGGATCCCGCGTATACGCGTCATACGGTGGTAGCGGACAAAAGATATCCCAAATAATTCGCAGTTCCCTTTATTCAGATCGTTTGATTGGAATTGACTTGGAGCCGGCCATAATTATATTTGGTAATATAATTAAATGTGCGATATCTATTCAATAAGTGGGACTTGAATTATCGGCACAATGTAAATTTGACAATCGCACTAAAATTAATTAAGCGCCGTAATTACAGAAAAAAGAAATTCGCTTCAATTACACGGCTTTAGCAATATTTAGCGAATGGAGGTGACATGCAACGTCGGTTTTGTTCCGCTTAGTAATCACAGTGCTCTACGACGTAGCATCGCTTTGATGAGCTTTTTCGAATCCGATTGTATCGGTCAGTCGCACACGTGTGTTTGGAAACCCCGGCACAGAAACACAAGGACGATTATTAGTTTCGGAATCCCCGACGTTCGGGGAAACGCTGAAAACGACGGCGCCGATAAATTCGCCCGACCGATCTCGAAATCCACCGTGAGAGACATAATTCCGAAATAATTGCCAGCAGAAACTGTAATCGATTCTCAACAATAATAAATCTTATATAAGTCAAAATTTCATTCCCTTTCACATGTTCACAACTCGCCCAGTTACCCAATAAACAGCAATAAAAGATAATCGAATAGCTCTAATACTGCCATTCCATGTAAAATTAATTTTTTTCACAATAACTTTTCCCCAAAAGAATCTACCTAAGCGTATTAATAATTAACGATTCTCGGGTGGAGGGGAGGCAGGCGGTTAATGAAAATCCGGACGATAAATCGAATTACAATTACGCGCGCCGCTAAATTCTCGAATGTCCGTTCGAAAACTTTTTTTTCCCCGAGTTCAACAACGCCCGCGCGCGTTTTCCTTTAATAAGCGCATACGGTTTCGCCATCTGGGTTGGTCGAGATACTTTAATTAAACTCTATTTCCACGATAATATGTTTTTATCTTGTTCTCCTTTCCTCCTTTCGCGGAAACACGACTCTTACAATTACGTAAACCGGGAAGAGCCGCGACGCGACGGGACGCGGCGGCACGATGCGACGCCGACCGACGCCTCGCGGCATTGTAATTTGTCCCCTTTATGAACGGCCAATCGTAAAAGCGACCGACCCGACGCGCGGTGGGCCGCGCTCTCGCTGAATTATTCCACCGAAAAGGGCATTCGTATACGCGCCATTTTACGACAATGTTCAAAACCGAAAGTTCACCCTTGGCTATATGAAAGTTTAATCGAGAGATCCTCCCTCCCCGCCTCCCCTTCCCCTTAAAGCTCACAGTCGACATCGAGCAGTGCTGATATCGACATGGCTTAATTTCGACGTCAATTTAATTACACTCCTGAATGGGCACGAGACATCGGGCAGGGCCTCGCCACAGACTTGTCTAATGATCGGTTGAAATAGCGACGTGCGTCCATGTTTCGGCTTTAAAAATATTTCCGTACAATTATATCAGTGCCCAGTCACTCTTACGGCGATTGTAATCGCCTGCGCTCTCCGGACCGAGGGAATGTTTTTCTTTTTCAAAAGAGAGAAAGAGAGAGAGAGAGAGAGAGAGACGGACGGGTAATTTGAATAACACGGACTGTTATTTTAGCAAGTTAGCGCTGGGCGCCGTCGGGCGCAGAAGGCGGCGAGACGCGGGTGGGCATGTGAGTTTAATTCACATCGGTTATTTAGCCAGTTAATCCTAGTGACGTCATCGAATCCTTTTGAGTCGCTAACAAGTCTCGCGCCTCGATTGCCCCGGCGCGTGTTGAATACGCGATACAACAGAACGTTTCATTCATCCCGACGTTGCATAGTAAGCCTGAACAAGAAGCGACCCGAGATCTCATTCATGCATTCTACCGCGCGAGCATGTTCAATTTCTGCCGGTTATGAATAGCTAGGTGACGGCAAATTTATTAAAAGAGGAGGGAAAAGATGAAAATAGATTATTGGAACGTCTCACTGAAATATCCAATATTGAAGTGTTATTATACGACATAAAAAAAATCGCGACGTGTTGTCGATGACTAACGAATGTTACAAAAGATGCCGCGTTGTTTTATTTTATCCCGTGTAAACTGAAATTCTTTCAGTTCGTGACTTACAAACGTCATTTTCTGATTATATTATTGCGTAACACAGTGCAATCTTGGAACGTTTAGTCATCAGAATAAATCGACATTCGCGCTTCGTAATAATAATAATATAACGATAAACATACACAAGAGATGTGTCAACTATAGAATACCTTCACCTGCTTTAAGTTTATGATTAAGTTATGTGGACCGCTATTGATATCAAAACTTGGCTTTTCAATGAGGACAATTATACGAGTCAGCGCGCGGGAAGATTGTAGCGGATCCAATCTGAATAATATAATATGAGCGGTGCATAAGGTGCATAAGGTGCAAGACAAAAAAGAAAAAAAAAAGAGCAAGACTCTCACAGCGAAATATGTTTCCACGACCGTGACGGCAAAAATCAATATATTTCAATTACCTGATTAGTAATTGCAATAAAGCAATGAATAGAATACGTATGCGCGTACGTTTATATATACATATATATGAGCGTTTATGCGAAATGCATATTTGCAATTATAACAATCATTAATGTAAACAACTGTTACATTTGATTATGAGCAAACAATTATTCTGCATATTCTTATACATGTATATTCTATTACAATTATATGTCAGAATACATTATTGAAATCATAAAATCGACAGAGATATTTATAATCCCCCCTTAAAAATAGAATACTTTTAAATAAAGTTTTTTAACTGCGTGTCGAATCGTTTATTCGCTTTTAAGATTTGGAGGTCAACTTATTTTTATCCGAACAATTCTCTCTGTCTCCAGAGTTACGACGAGCGTTGATTCTCGAAGTGGTACTCTTTGATAACAGCGCATTTGTCGCGATGCGTTACCAGCGATAAGATATCGTAACGGATTTTCAGACACGACGACGGTGCGTTCTGGCACAGACGAGTTTGCTCCCGCAAACGCAAACGAGAGCAGGTGGTGGGGCTATTTTTCTTACGACGGGTGTTTGCCGACATCGACCGCGCGATCGACATCCCCGCGCGGGCGCCCGTCGCTGTAAAAAGGGACACTGTGTTCATAGGCAGTTGAAATATAGCAAACGTTTGCATTGAAAACATATATTTCAATTAGGTGTGCGCCGATTCAATTAGATGTAATGTCTCCATCGCGCGGATTCTGGAGAACTGTCACGCGCTCTTCACGTGCTGGTAATTTAACTACACGGTGCAAAACCTCTGGATATTTTGCGATCTACGTAGATAACAAACTGCAAATAAAGTTGCGTAACAATCCTCGATGTAGTTTGCGAGATAAGTTTTAATGTCTTTAAAAGTTTCTTCGGAAACGGGGGACATATTCATTTCTGAAACATTCATCTAGACTTGATATTTACTTGCTAAATTAGTACCGAGCACTTCTGTACAAATTTTATTAATATTAACCTAACGTTAATTAACATTGAAAAACATTGAAATAATTCAACAAATAATTGCGCTAATATAAGTTTAGAGGAGTCGTAAGGATAATCCGTGTAAGAACGTGAAACAATGACATCAAAACTCATTCTGTCTAAAATTGACTTTTCCTAATAAAATAAAAAAAGAGATAAGAAAATTGGCGCCGGCGAGAAGTTTTCGTAACGTTTTAAACACGTGTGCGGGCGCAATTGCAACGGCAAACTGCGGCGCCGTGCACACAAGCTTTTATTATCCTGAAAAACGCCCACGCGTTCGAGTTTTACTACCTCATTACGCCTTGCGTCACTTATTACTATTCACCAAGGATAACCACTGCTGCTCTCGTTCTGCAGGATAATTCACGAGAGTTCGAGAGCAATTTAACGGCGCATTCGCGCTTCCATGGAACAACGAACCCTTCCCGGCAGGCGCAATTGGTAATTTTTTTCTGATTCAATCACGCTACAGTTACGATACGCAATGGCACAGGGAAACATTCAAAAACTGAATTTTATATTAATTTTAAATAAAGTCACTAATGCTACTACATATCAGAATATTAATGTTGTACGAAAATATACGTTTTATGATAAATATAAAAAATTTTAATAAAATTTAAAAAAATGTTTTATTAAAAATAAAACCTCCCTCTCTCTCTCTCTCTCTCTCTTTCAAATTAAGAGTTACAATTTTTTTCTTTTTACATAATGCGCAACTGGCCGATGAACTGCACAAATAAAAAAGATGAAAACAAATGATACGTGTATATTTTAAGCTGTGCAATTTCTCGGGGATAATAAATCCCTGGAAATATGTATCTAAGAACAATACATTTTATGATCAACACGAAAACATGACAAAGAAAAACAAAAGACTTCTGGGTATTGTTAGTTGAGCGAGCTGCTTCGTAATGGAGCGAAACTTCCTGCTGACGGTTCACTATGCAACATTCATTCGCGCAAACTCATCACGAACGACCGTAGGAAATCTAAATACTTGCAACACGATGATCACACGAGATAAATGAAATCGAGATGATAAGCAGTACTCGTTGCAACTCGAATCGATATCAAATGGTGCGTATTAATGAAAGTTTCAACCCGGAAATTTATCGAGCGTTGTATACAATTACAATTTTTTTTATTATTAACAAAAACGTATCACGTATCTTTCTCGATTTAACTCGCAAACAAAATATCATGGAAAATATAGAAAATGTATTAACATCTTTCCTTTAAAATAAAATAAAAAAATATATATACATTTGTGTATGTGTGTCCAGTATAAAATAAAATTACAGATAACAATCGACAACAATACGAATTCTGAATATAACAGCAATAATGGAAACGCTGGCAGTCGGCTGTGGTGCCGTCGCCATTAAAAAGATCTGCCGTGAGGCAAAACAAATTACTGCGTGCAAGAATCGTAATTAAAACACGCGTTACGGGTTTCGGAAGCAATAAATGTAGGCAGACGTTTGTGTTTCCGTGTCCGGCATTTTTACCACCGAAAGATCCGCATTTACGCCCAGCCGGCATTTTTTTGCCGAGTTTTCCGAGGAGCGGGGCTAAATTTCTCCTCCGAGAGGATCACTAATTATTGACGGTGATGAAAACGCGCGTTAAGGATCCTTCTTCCTCTCACCTTCCTCCTTTCTCCTCATCCTCGTCGTTGTCCCTAACCGCTTCTGCAGGGTCGACTCGCTTTTTTACGGGGTGACGGTGTGTCCGTTAAAAAACCCGCTGCGGCTCATTAACTGGCGCCGGTTCGCCGTTGGTTTTTCGCGGAATACATTTTTCCGGGCCGCGCGCGCGCTCGCGCGAACGACGTAATAACCATAATCAACGTGCGTATCTCTCTCTTTCTCTCCTCGCTGAATAACGGCGCGATAAACTCTCCCCGACCACCGCGACGCGACGGGAGATGCGCGGTGCGGTTACGGCGGCGTTTTCGTCGGCGCCTTTCGTCTCGCGTTTTTGCGACACGCGACCGGTCGTGGCGGAAAAATCTATGATGTGTACGATAGCGTCCTTGCGAAAGTTTCTTTCGCCCCCCCCTCCCCCGTTCCGAGTCTAGCGGTTTTTTGCGCAAAACTCCCGAGAGTTCGAAAACACTGTGGAAAAGAAAACTTCATTGAGGGGATCTTCTTTCGGTAAATAAATATCGAGAATTGAAAGCGTCCCATTCGCGATTAATCCACAACCGCGGAAATACGTATATTTATTTATCAATGACGAAGTATCTCGTACAATAAACAGATATTACGACAGATATTCTGCCGAAGGTGGGTATTACAGCGGAAGAAGAAACGTGCAAGGTACAACGTAATTACCCTCTCAACCCAGTCATCAATATGAATGACGGATTTCTCGGCGCTCATTTTTCACACCGTCGCCGCGGCGACTGCTCAGTTATTCAATATTTCGAAGCATCTTCGAAGGCTCACGCCTCTACCCGACGAACAACAGCACGCGTTAATGCAATTTACTCGTCAACGGATTCGCAATTATTTCGTATTCAACTCTCGATATTGTCGATCGTGAAGATCGGGAGATCGTTTTAATAGACCGACCGGCCTTCTCCCGTGCCGTTTCGCTCAAGAACGGATGGAGGAAGTTGAACAGTGACGGATGACCGTCTATCGCGCGCCGAGAGGGTAGTAGTCGTACCGGAGAAATATTTCCCAGGAGGTTCATGACAACGACGACAAGCGTGCCCGAGCTGACGTGCCGAAGATCCATACAATTACGCGGACGTAACATCACAGCCATAATTTATATGCGCTCGCCGGACAGACCGCGCGACAATGAGACGACACGGAAAAAAGGAGGAGGGAAGGGGAGGAGAGGGGGAAGACGATCCATCGTGACGGTGGTAGAAAAGAACTCGCGTGCGATCGAGAGAGAGAGAGAGAGAGAGGGGTGACGGGCACGTCGTAATTTACGATGGAAACTGCGAGAGACCCGCGAAGAACTCTTTATCCGTCGAGACATCACGCTCGACTTTTTCTTCGTCCTCGGCTCCCCCCCCCCCCCGAGGTCTTTACGTTTTAGTGTAAAAGGAAGAACGTACGTAGGGTCGCCCTCGTCGTCGTTCTCTCCATTCACGTGTAGATACCTGTCTTATTATACGATTTCGCAGTTTAAAACTGTGGAATGTCACGTTTGGTCACTTTTTAAGAAAAGTAAGAGAACTCAACAATTATTCGCGAACTGAATTTATTTCCGCTTAAAATGTTTAAGAATGTAGAAATTTCAATATTCAAGGTTGCTTTGCGAACTCTGGAAAAATTCATAAATTATTTCAATACTCGTGAATTTGAGCAAAATTATAACACGGTAAATTAATCGCGTGTATCAACTTGCCATCCTAGCGAAAATCAGTGGGGACATCGAGTCCACGTACTCGCAGTTACCAAGTTTCCAGACTTACTTACACCGTAGAAATGAAAATGCGCGACACGTCTGTGGAAGAAGCACAGATATCGCCCGCCAAGTAAGGCGCGAAGCTGGAAAGTGAAACGTCGTCGAACGGTACTTTTCTGTCGTCCATTCTCCCTTTCGCACGCACACGCGAACTTTATAAATCACATCGACGAGCGGAACACGACGACGCTCTCATAAAGCCGCGCCGGAAGGACAAAGTGAAGAGAAGAAAAAAGGGAGACACGCCGGCGTCACGACGGCGTTTCACAGCGACTCGATGAAACCGGACCGCGGTGAGAAGAAACGCGGGAGAAGAAAAGGAAGAGTAAAAGGAAAGAGAGAGGGAGAGAGAGATACGTCGCCGGTCGCGCGACGTCAGCCTTCGCGGAGAGCCGGATCATAAACGAGCGATCGAAACGAAAGGAATACTCGAGAACATTCGAGAAGAGAAAGAAGAGACAAAGGAGAGGGAGAGTGAAAGAGAGAGAAGCAGCTTCCTTCTCTCTCTCGCTATAATTTGCGTGAGGTCCACGGGCAGGTATCGATGATTCTTCCGCCGGTCGAGATCGAACGAGCAATTTTGAGAAAATTTCGATCGCGGGGTCGCAGAGAAAGACTGGGGGGAGGGGGCCTTGAACGTTACAGGTACCTTTTCCAAGAGTTCCGTTTCTTATGGCTACGCAGCACGAAGGCTGCGGTCGCGAGGGTATTGTTAGCGCAGGACCCTTTTTCGGACGAGGACGCACCTTGGGACGTTCCTAAAGCGCTTAACAGGTGCGCGAAATCGAGGGTTTCGTTTGTTCAGGTGCTGCGTCGGTGGGCCCTTCCTTCGGTTTTGTTGTCGAGGAAGAGAGAAAGAAAGAGAGAGAGAGAGAGAGAGAAAGAGAGAGAGAGAGAGAAAGAGAGCTGAGAGAATGCGAAAAGATTTCTCGCATTCCCAGACACAAAAGACACGTTGAAAATTATGCGAGAAAAATTATACCTCGAATAAATTCGCGGAGAATTGTGAGAAGCAGCTTTTGTTAAGAAAAAAAAAAATCAGATCCTTGCTACGTGCAATATTCGAGATATTAGGATTGCGAATTCTCCTTTCTCTCCTTTCTTTTCTTCTTTTTATCTCTTATGATCGATAATTTTTAAAACCCGTTAAATATTCCTTAATAAATTTTTCTCAACGTTCACGTAGAGAACAGCTTGATTGGATGGCTTTCAAATGGTGTAATAAAAATTTTGAAAAATATACAAGCAGTACTAAAAGCAAAATGTCTACTGCTAAAAAACTATGTCTCCATCTAAGAGATAAAAATTATCTCGTTCTCTCAAAACAAATTCTCTTATTTCGCAGCAGAACAATTCAAAATATAAAAATGCAACATATTAAAAAATCCGAATTTAATACTACAAAAACATTATTTATTTAAGTACGAATTTGCAAATTCCCTTTTATCATTTACATCTCGCGAGATCGAGCCTCTCAAGATTATGATTCATACGTATGCATTGCGAATTTGCCAACGCTAATGATTCATCGCTGACGGATTCGCACGTTTCCGTTCGTACGCGGCGCAAACGAGCGCAATTACGAGCGAGAACGTACGGCCAGCCGCGACATTCCGATGAACGTGGAAAGCCGCGCCGGCCACGGGAACCCGGCCGCGGTAGAGAGGCCCGTCATTTGCCGCCGCCGCCGCCACCACCTCCTCCCCGAGACAAAAGGACGCCCGCGAAACCAAACCGGCCGCGACGGTTGGTGTGGTGATGGCCGTTCGTTTTTTGAATTCGAACAAACGCGCGACGCGTTGCACCGCTGCATAACGTACTAACGGACGCGACGCCACGCGACGCCACACGACGCTACGCGACGCAACATGAATGGACGCGCGCCATTTCAAACTCGAATTCGCGTGGCGACGTCGAGCGCACCCGGAAAACTCGGTGGAAAACTTCAGCTCGAATTCCAGGGCGGCGCGGTGCGACGGTTAAACCACCTGCTGAGTGTACTCGCGTGCTCGCCTCTACCTCTCTCTCTCTCTCTCCCCCATTCCCGTCCGCCTGTCTATCGCACCTTCTGAAACCGAGGTGCGGCGAACGGTATATCGCAACACGAGTGGTCCCGTGGGAAACCATGTGCGGGATTCCACCGACAGACGGGACGGTTCCCGCGCGTTATCGCGTGACGACGCCGACGACGAGGAGGCTCTTTCGCGACGCTTACCTGTCAGTTGCAGCAGCAGCAGAACGACCGTCATCGCCACGCAGGTGGAACGCACACGACGGGCTGCCATCGTGACGTGATCGCTGCCCATCTTCACTCTTCCACGGAGAAAAAGACAGTCCTCTCGGTTTTCGTCACCACACAGGTTCGTCGTTTATCTCGTAATCTCTCTTTCTCTCGTTGCCCTCGTACCGTTCACTATACAACACCACACGCGACCGCGTTTTCCCCGAACTCACCGATCAACGGAGATCGAGCGATCAAACGGCGCGACGCATTCGAGCGATTTCTTCGATCGGCTTCGATGGAACGTCGCAACGTCGCGCTGGCCTATCTCGAACTGTGGCGGGGAGCGCCGCATACGCGCTCGGCACGACACTCGGCCGCGCTCGGCCGTTCCCGCCGGCCACGTGACTTCGTCGGCACGCAGGCAGGAGGCAGGTAGAGCGAACCGCGGTAGTGCCGGGGAGAGGGGAGAGCCAACGGCTGTTTCGCGCGCGCGACCTTCTACCGGCCGAATACTCTTCTGTATCTTGTTTTTCTGCGAATTTCCACGACATTCGGGGATACGCAGGATTCCCGAGATGTAAGTTGATTTCGTATTTTCCTCGATCGATGCGATTCCCCGTCCCCGCTTGACCACGAGCGATCGTAATTCCGACCAGTTCGCGTACTAAACTCTTGCGTCTCTTAGATTCGATCGACACAAAAAATTCATAGGTTAAGATGACGCGTTGCGAAATCGACAACGGCGGCGCGTACACATCAGCGTGTACATTATTCTTCAAGTATTACTCGATCGAGAATTGAATCGCGTATGAGGTGTGTACGGTGTACGCTGTTTGTTACTTGAATCGGGGGATTAAGCCGCGCGTTAGCTCTACATTTTTCACACAGGGGGCCTCAATATTGGGGGCTACAAGCTCCATATATATCGACTTTTCCTAGATCTGCCATTTATCTTCCCTCCTACGGACGGTCGCTGCATCGTACGCTCGTAAACACGCGGGCGTAACACTTTCCCAAACGAATATAAATCTCTCGGTGGCGAGGGATTTTTGTTTATAGGATATATATATATATACATATATGTATATGTATCTACAGCAATCTTGTTTTCGGAATTTGTTTCGCTCTATGCTCTGGCCGCATATGCAAAAATTGGCGATTTATGGCGTCGGCTTATCCAGTCGGGATGGATACACGCTCGCACGCGCACGCACGCACGCATAATAGTAAAAAGTTGAACACTATCTAATCTATTTGGCAACACGTGAGCGAGACTGATAGACTCGAGACTTAGAAACTATTGGCTCATTAAGGAGAAATAGAGATAAATCAAAAGGTTTATTACACGTATACGTATACGTATATTGGCGTAATATTAACTCTCTCGTGTAGGTCCGAGAGGATAATTCAATTTAGATTAGCTTTTAATAACATTGTCGCGCGAAATAATCCCCGAAACTCGACGCGTGCGAGTACGTACCCCTTTCGTCGCTATTGCGTCACGTGGCTTAAACGTCGTCATTTAACGAATCCCTTCTCGCCGTCGTCGCGAGATTTATGGCACGCACGGCGAGGAGCTTTCCTCGCGCGCCCGACGATCGTCGTCGTCATCGTCTAAGATCCCGAAGATTGATAGCGTATCTGTATCGCGCGCGCTGTAAATTCACGCAAATATTGCCACGGCGCTAATGATAGGCCCGTAATTACGACTCTTGTGTATACAATTACTTGGAAACCTTACACGGCACGGCTTAATTTGGTGAATTTGCACGAAGGCGCGTCTCCCCGCGACGGAAACTCGCGGCGGAAAGTCGTACTCGTCGCATTCTGCTGAAGGTGGGACAATCTCGACATGTGATATGCAACAATAAGAATTGCAACATGTGATATATACAAGGTGTCCCGTTTTAATCCATTCTTATAATTCTGCAGAGAACGGTCGTAGTAAAAAATGTTAAATGCAAAAGGTCATAAGACGATTTTTACAAAGTGTTTCTAAGTCGTCTTATGATTCGATTTCATACTTTGTTGTCTGGGATTATTATTATCAATTATCTCTCTCATAGAGCGATATTGATGAGAATAAAAAATTTTTAATTATTATCAATATACTGTAATACATTAGTTTGTCAATATTAACCGTACAAGATCAATAACATTATATTTGGTGGCACTGACAGTATTATTGACCATGTAAGGTCTTTATTACGCGCGTTATTAATCGCATATTACTTATCTTATAATACAAATATCATAATCCATCACAGGTATCACAGTTGCGTGTGTGAGTATTTAAGATAAATAATGCATTTTATACGCTGTCAACAGACATATATCTTATAAAATACTTGTCGCGTGTTGCTCTGACAAAGTCAAAAATTCCACTCGGAAATTTCTTACCACGTAAATTTATCTTTATTAAATCTCAAGAATTAATTCCCTTGCACTAAATTGATTTGCGCGAAACGGTCCTCGATTCGTCCCGTTACACGTGACGTCATAGCCGAATGGCGAAGGTGAGGCCGCTCCGATGCAGCCTCAAGTGTCCCTCCCCTTTTATTTCGAGAAGTATACAAACTCCATCACCGGTTACGACCTCCACCTCGTCCTTCTCTCAAGAGGGCCGTCCTTTTTCAAATAAACCCACCGACCCTCGCGTGCTTCACGGGTTGGACCCACGGGTTAGCCTTTCGTGACGCGAGAAAACGTGGTTGTGTCTTATGATGATGATTCTGAGAGAACGAGGAAAAAGCAAGAGGTGCAGACAGTGGGCGCCTTGCTTGTTTATCACTTGTCAGCGGTCTATTTACACCGGAGTGAGCTGCAATCTTGTGGACAGAACGACCTCACGTCTTTTTTCGTTAGCGTGGTGACATTCGCGTTATCCTTTTTGATATATTGATCGATTGCCTGCCAATAAAGAAGCCCGTGCTTGTTAGGGAACAATTGACATAGTTAAGTCGAAAATTGAGCGAGTAAGTTTTATTAAATTCCCGAGAGGAAATAAAACTGTCGTTAAAGCATCGTTATGTTACAAATACGATTGTTGATCGTAAGCTCTCGTTTCCCGAGTAATTACGTACGAAAGAGACATAATTAGGGACCTGTCGTTAATGTCACTGTAACATTTGCGTGAATTTAGAGCGGAAGTTAATTAATCTTCGATTATTGCCGCGCGAAAGGTTATGCAGAGTTGATTAAATGTTATCCACGATTATCCACCATTATTTTAAAGTTTGTATCTCCAGCATTGTTTACAATTCATTAATAAGAAAGTTAACGCGCTTCTTACACGACTAATTCGTTCGGAGCAAAACGGAGCCGCGTCTGTTAAGATGATAGATAGTAATTCTCGCGCGACGCCTGCTAAAACACGGCGTTAAGGTTTTATCGTCTTAAAGCCGCCCTAGAAAATCCGTCATGCTATTCACTGGTTTTCTGACGGCTTAGTAAGCATCGAAAGTGGATCCTCGTTTCACTAAAGTGCCGCAACTCTTTCCATAACAATGAATGTTCCGCGCCATCGCTATTTTAATAACAGAACTAAGTAGCAGCATGATTCGTGAAGCTTTAGAATATTCGCAATTATTTGAATAAGACAATTATTTCTGCATTCCAATATCTTAAAAATAAATTGGAGAAAAAGAAATAGAAGAGATGATAATTCTTTGACAATTTCGATATATCGATTAAGAATATTATAAATATCTCTTTAAATATTATATATTTTTTTAATTGAATAATATGTCAATAGAATTTTTTAAACTAATTAAAAAGTTATCTAATCAGAGAAATTTTATATCGACGATTAATTTGTTTTTTTTTTTTTGTATTATATTCATTTTTTAATAACTTGATATCTTTTTATCCCTTTTTAACAATCAATTTCCCAACAGATTGTTCCGTTGCTTTCTAATTGTCACGCTTCCGTTGTTGCTCATTACACCGACGGGGACTAATAAATGCTCTTGCTAGATCATCAATTCTCGCATAAATTAAATGTAAAAGAGAGATAGGGAATAGAAGAATGCGGACAAGACTCAAAAGATTAGACTATGTAAATAAGAACGATAGAGAAATATATTAAATCGACCGAGGAGCAGAGCTAAATAACGCCTCGAAAGGCTTATATCTTTCATCTACCATGTTTGCGAGCGAGTCGGTTATTAAACACTTAAATCTTCCTCGGATTATAAAAAAAAACAATGCCGAAAGCCCGTAGTAACAATAAGCGGAAGGAAAGGGAAGATGGGAGATGCGAGAAATAAATTTATGAGGGACAAGCGGGATACGCTGGTTCTGCCTCTTCAAAAGCGACTGTAAACTAAATATTTATTCCACGATCTCTTTCATCGACGACGGGCTCTTCGCGATAAACAAATAGAAATATTTCGTTTCATCGAGTTACCGATTCATCAATTGCCATTGCTGAGCTGAGAAATATCAAGAGCTCTGCCGTTCTCCGATTTTAATATGCAATCGATTCTTCGTGTTGACACAAGTTAACGATATAGGTAGAATACCGCATATATTTATAAAAAAGCTTGGAGAAAAAAGATTTTTTTTTTCCAAACGGAATATAAAAATGGCATATTACATTTTCGGATGTTAGTGGATATTCAAAGATATTCGCGGAAATGAAACTGCCAATTTCCGAACCAGAAGTCCAATTCGGGATGATAGGAGAATCTGCAGCAAAATGAAATGATTAAATTTAGAAATCTGATTCGCAGTATCATATCAGGTTCTATTCTGATCTGAATCAAACTTTCGATTTATGAGCAAACTTTTTTTTTCTAATTTTTTGTACTCCGTAAAAAATGAACATTTTTTTTCCAATGTATCACTAACGTATCTTTTTTCGAAGTATCAAGTTAATGACGTAACGCAGATTAAGGTTACGATATCCAAAAAGTGTTTATTTTTAGCCTTTACACGAAATTATGTTTACATACAATTACGGGCACATGACAAAGCTTTCTCGTATAAAAAGGGAAAACTTTTGCCGCGGCGAAGGGGAGGAAGAGGAGCGAAGGAATACGAAAGAAAGCAAAGGGCGAGATGAATGGTCGCGATGAATCATTCTCGGTATCAATCTTCAAGAAGGCAACTGGAAAGAAAGTAGATAAAATAGTACCTTTTACGAGGCACAGAGGCGTTGGAAAGAGCGGCGGGGGGAGGGGGAGAGGATAGAAAAGAAGATGCAGCTGCTTGTGATTTTATCTCATGGAAAATTTGAATTTTGCCGACGGCGATTTAGAATGAGTACGCTCACGTCATCGCGTCGCAACGACTTTTCATTTGATGCTCGCGTAATTTGCAGCTTTATGTTTTCCCCGCGAGAGAAACCGAGAGAGCCCCGCGAGGTACAGAGACACTCGGTATACCTCGATTCGCGAGCCGCTTGCTGTTAACAACGATTAATTGTTATCAAACAAATACAAACGGCCGTTGTATTCGCTACGGCAATTTCGCGTGGATCAATCTCGTCCCGCTGAACCGCTTACACGATTAAGCTGCCAACAGGTGCGCGCTTTGCAGCCCGGGCACGCTATCGTGCCGACTGTAATTCGGTCGATCATTGATAGAACGGTGGGATTATGGTCGGAGGACCGGAGCGAGAAGAAAGGCTTACTAAGGGAGAGGGAGAGAGGGAGATGAGAAGGTCGCGCACTTCTTGGAAAATGAATGATGAATCCGATCGCACTCGTTCGCAATTTCCTTTTCTCTCGTTTTCGCCTATTTCCACCTCTCTATCCTCTTCTCCTTCGTTATGCCTTCGTCTGACGCGGGGGTGTCGCGTTCGTATGCCCGCCCGGCTGTTTGTGTTACGTTTTCGCGTGCGTACGTGTGCGTCGTCCGTGTGTGTTGGAGCAGGTTCGCCGGCGCCTGAAAAGCAGGCAGCCAGGCGGGCGCCGTCGCTCGAAAGGGTTTCGCCTCTCGTTCCACCGACACGACGAGAACGGCGGCGTCTGTCGTCGCCGTTCATCCGCGGGCCGAAGCGGGACAGATAAAACGAGCGAGGGTGGGTAATACGGGACACCGAACGTACCGAGAAACGAGAGCAAGAGAGAGCGGTTGGAAAGCAACCGGGAAGGAGGTTGCGCCCGCCTCGAGGACCGTATCGTGGCGAGGCAACAGCCTGGAAGACGACACCCCGGCGAACTCGTCCTCGTCCCGGTCTGAATGGAAAGCCGGTCGACTGCTCGGAAAGAAAGAACCAGGGCGCTGTTTTTTGATGCCGCGGACCGCGCGCATGGGGATATGAAAAGCGCCCGGAGGCTGGGCAAAGTACGCGAAACTCGTTAACGCAACAGAGGTAAATACGCGGAGAGAAAGAGAGAAAGAGAGAGAGAGAGGAAAGCGCGGCTGAAAATAAAGAGACGGATGTGCGTTCAAAGGGAGGAGGTGGAGGCTCGTTTGATGTCGGCATGTTTACCGCGAAATAAGCGTGATTATCGTTCAATCGTCAGGCAAAGATTAATACGCGATACCGCTGTCGTCGTAATTCTAGTTATTAACAAAAGTTCGTTATTGATTGGTGACTGCGGAATATGCGCGGTCATTTAATTCCGGTTTCGACTAGAAGTTACATGAATCTTGCGTCACATGTTCTTTAATATACATTTTTTTTAATGAAAATATTTTCCAAATATTAAAATCTTATGCTTAAAAAAAATATATATATATCTATATATATACTTTATTTGTGGAGTGAGATGAAATATCATCTCCTTGATCGATTAGACAATCAACGTGCAATCAATACGCGATCAAATGTCCGATATTTCCACTTATATAGAAACCTACATTTCACGTCGCTAACGACATCGTTTTCCGTCGGTTGCCGCCATAAGCTAGAAAATAAATTGCATCAGCGGTTATGATCGCTATTGGTTTGTCGAATCGCTTCGTCGATCAAACTTCGTAGCGCGATATTTCAAAGGTGAGGTAAGCATTAGCGGTACACTCCAATAATATCGCGAACGAGTCGATCGATTTTTATCGCTGATTTTTATCGTCAGTTTCGACATTTACGGACTTGTTACTAACGATGCGCATTTTCCTTCTTCATTTAATCCCGTCACTCACTTGAAGAATCGTACGCGTCAATATACGCGCATTCATGTATGGACGGCGTCTGCCGTCGTTAGAATTCCTTGGAAGTCGATTTCGATTCCGTTAGATAAGCGAGAAGGCTTAAGTGCAATCCTTACCGCGAGGCTCCCAGGAGGAAATGAGAGCCAAGAAGAAATTGAGAGTTTCCCGAGGTAAGGCCGTGGCGCGACAGGCGCCTCGCGGGATAACAGAGTTACATTTATTTGGTCCCCCGAGCAGGAAGGTGATATTTTTCCAAGGGGGAGACTTTCAAACGCCGACGCGACCGGTGACTGCTTCTTGCCGTAAAAGGGCGGCATTGTGTCCACGCCTCTCCTGGTTCCTCTCTCGCTCGCGTTTCACCTCGGGATATCGCTTTGTCTCGCCTTTCTCTCTCTCTCTCTCTCTCTCTCTCTCTCTCCTCTTCTTCCTGCCACGAGAGTATAAACACTTTGCGACGGCCGGAAGGCAGTTTGGTCTGAACGGTGGAGGGGAGAGTCGGGCGGGAAGAAGGACAGATAGATTTATTTCGCGTCCGCTTCGCGTGCAGCCCGATAAGACGAAGGAGACGTATGAGGGCCCGTAAAAACTCGAATGTCCCTCGTAACTTACTGATTGACGAACCACGCTCCGGGATACCTCGGGAATAAGCCTCCGGGTTACCGGGAGAACCTGGGAGAACGAAGACTCGCAAATTCGCCTGGCTGCTGCAAAATTTCTTCTTTTAGGACACGAAAGGCGCTCACTTATTTAAACGCGCCAGCCTCTCGCAGTCGCGGCACGACCGCGACCGACGTCTCTCGCTCGTGGAATACTCGTGGATTAAAACCGTCGCCTTACACGAAGCTTTACGTAATGTTTAAACGAAAAATTACGCTGTCAGGCCGACGAATTATGGTAATTCGCAGATGAAAAGAAAATGTTCAGAGAAATTCAACGGAATAAGGCGGTCTGTCGGTTAATATGAAACGACGTGAATAATTTAAACCGCGAAGACCGGCTCTAGCGCCGTAGCTTTTTCCTAAAAATGGGAGTTTCGCCCGAGTTTGTTTCATTTTGAATAACCGCCTACGTTCTCCGAGAGGCGTAAACACTCTATATTGAATTTTATGCGGCATTTTGTAGGGCCAGCTCGTCGGGAAAGCGGGGAAGCAAGCGAGATACACAACGGCTTTTCACGGTAGACAATTTTTTCTTCTCGAATATCGGACAGAGTAATCATGTGTATATTGAAGTTTCTCTCACGAGACAAAAAAAAAGATAATCTTACGTATACAGAATATTTATTCTAAAATTTGCACGTAACGCTACATATTGGAGTGCATGATTAATTAAAAGTTTGTCTAATAATAACTTCTCTAATAATTTTTTTTCTGCTTTGATTCTCGACAAAGCGCCCGAATTTGCTTTCAATAATGATTAAAGGATAAAGTTCATAAAAAATTGCGAATTATTTTGTAATAAAAAACTGCTGACACATATCAAATTCTCGATTTCTCATCTCTTATCAAATGTATATTTGTAATCACACGTAAGATAATAGTAAAGGCTCGACTGTGTTACCGGATATTATTTCGGTATGCTGATAACAAAAACTAGAAATGGGCCGTATGTGTACACGTTATTCAATGCAGTCGGTTGTTTATCGCAAATTTAATACGCCCACGATACCAACTTGAGTCGGCTCTGCGAGCCGAATCGAGTAAATATTATCGTAGCGAAGTAATGTGCTTTCGCTCGAGACACGCCAAGGGCCCGATGCTGATGTATGGTTCTGAGAAGCGTGCAGAGTGCAACTGATAATTAACGGTTCATTCGAACGCGCATAACCGCCACACGAGATGACGTTGACGGAACGTTCGTGACGACGAAATATTCAACGACTAACGAATTAATTTTGTGTATAATTGAGGAAAAGACTTGATATTCATTATGATGAGAACTGCGCATTTGAAACATGATAATTGCGTATTTGAATCATGTTAATTATCCCGAGCGTACTGCATAATGCGTCTTTATTTCAATGCCCGCAATTTAGTGCGCTTATTGCAAATATTCGAGAGAAAGGAAGGCAGGGAGAGAGACAAATGGCAATAAATTCTCGGTTAGGAGCAAACCATTTTGTATTGCGAATATTCTCTCCTTTATTCTCTGTATTATACAGATCATAAGAGGAATCAGAAATATTGATGTATGTATGTTTATAATTAACTGTCTACAATATATCGTATATTATCACGTACATTATGTATTATTAAACTAATAATATGATACTTTATAGTGATAACATCTGTGTAATTTAATATATTCGTAAAAAATAATGGAATTTACACACGATTTGTTAAATATTTTTGATTGATATTTTTAACGAGTCTTAATATGCTTAATATGTTTTGCACTCTGGAATTAAGCTAAAGTCTGCTTCTGTCTGTGCAGAAAAATAATTCTCAAATCTACAATGATTGTCTTATGTATGAGCAAGAATATAAACTCTTCTGTAAAGAATTTGTTAATCTTGAAGAGGCATAACTTGCTCACATGAAGAATTTTGTATATTTAAAAAAAAATGGATAAAAATAATTTTAATACAAGTAATTGGAATCTTTTAATACTATTATTATCGAATCGATTATACATTGTGTTCCTTAGATAACTTATAGTATTGAAGTAAAAATATAATCAATGAGTTCTTATACCGATAAATGTTTAAACATACAATATTTTGCTGAAATTTAAAATTACGAAGATTTTATATTCTCGCCTATATATGAGACAATGATTGTTGTGAATTGATACAAATTTTTGTTTATTCATTGATTGCGTGGTTATCTGGTCTGTAACATTATGCCGCATATCCCATATCTCGTGCATTGTCCTTATATTCTCTCGTATTCTCGCCCTTCGAAGATGCCGCAACGATACGCCCGGACATATGCATGAGATGTATGCCGGTGACAAGACTGGCAGATGGAATCGGCGCGGAACGTTACACATTCGCGGCACAGGCGCACATTGTGTCGATCCTAATCCGATTACACGGCCCATTGAAGTCAGAAGTGCGATCTTTTAAAAGGGGCTAACGTAATGCGCTTGTTAAACGCCGCGCGCGGAGAGGACTGGACCGGATCGATATTTTCTGCGACGTGCTCTCCCCGGCCAAGCGGCGTAGAAGGATACGCGTTGCCAACAGAATCCTCCGCCCTCGCCGTTGGCCAGATAATCTGGCGGAAAGCTCGTTACCCTCGTTGCCGCTCGTATTGCGGAATTACTGTAGTCCTCGAATTTGTACCGCGAGCGAAACCCTCTCTCACCCTTGGATACTGCTCTGAAACCGCTATCTTTACTGGTTGCGGCCGGACAAAAGCATCTCGAGCGAAGCATCTCCTCACCGCGCTTATCGATAACTATACCGCACGAAAAACTCGCGACGTAAATCCCTGACGAAGGTTCCCCGCGGATCCCATGTGCTTCCCGATACTGTAAAACGCACCGGCTTTCGATATACTGTGAAAGCCGCTCGTACACCATTTCTGATTATCCCAGAATGGTTTTTATAGCTGACAGAAATATTTTTTGTAAACATATTTTTTTAATATATAATAAAATACGCATTTTTGTACTATAAAAAGTTAATTTTCGAGTAAACGTTGTGAATGTCAATGTTTGAACATTTAATAAAAATTGACGTATTTATATTTAAACAAATATTATTAAAGTAACTTTCACGTTAAATAATATAATTTAGAACGCACGATTATTTTATTTTTGTTTTATATTTTAGATTAACTTTTAATATTACAATTTGTCATTGAAATAATTGTTACATGGAAGATTGCAATGTTGTTCCGGGAATTTTTTAATATTTTTATTAATTTTTTTTCTTTATTTTTCAGAATTATTCGACAATGAGTATGGACTTTGTGCGAACAGAAGCAACGAAATTTACCTCGAAATCGTTGCGCGTTTGTAGATGGAATCCGACAAGGTAGGCAAATAAAATATTGTACAAACATCGTAAAAATATGATAAAGATGAGAAGCTATATTTTGCGATAGGCTATCTGCTAAATGCTTTGCTGTCATAATTGGATCTCCCCTTGTGCGTTAGTTGCGAACACATTTTCTCGTTTGCAACGCGACGCCGCGGGCGTTGCGGAACGCTGGCTTTTCCGTTCTTTACTAGTTACAATGCAGAATACAGTCGATTCTCGACATTCTACATATTCAATTTGCCTCTTTTGATATTTTTCTATTTTTCCTCCGTTATCAAATCATTCCTTTAAACGACAATCTCAACAGCAATTTCTTTTTACATAAAATTGAAACCGATACTTAGATGCTCCATTTTCAATTTCTTATAGTATATCTTTTGATAGCGAGATTTGGCTTAAAAAATTATATCAATTTAAAATAGAAAATAAATAAATATTCAATTTTGTGTAACTTATTAACATCTCGCGATCAATTATTTTATAACTTTGTTTAATAAATTATTACTATTTACTGAATATATGCCACGCAGAAGAAACGATTTCTTTTCAATATCGCATCTGCCATATTAACGAGAAATGCATAATGCTATTAATAATTGGAGTAGTTACGTTTCGTAGATTCCTTCCGTTCACTTTACTCAAATTAAAGTCCATTTAATCGAATCTGATAGGAGTGCAATGGCTGTGCTGAATTTTAATACACAAATGGAGCCAATATACTTTAAAAGAGATAATTGCATTAGGCCAACTCGATACGGATGCTCATAATTCAAGAACCCATTGCCCATCTATTTAGGACGTCCACGAGCGACGTAGCGACCCTTTATTTAAGTGTAGGCCGCCCCTGGCACTCGCCGTGCTCCTCCATCCGCGACCGATCGAGAACCGTCGAATAAATGATCGACGAAACGGGAGAGGAAATTTATATCTCATTTACTCGATATATACCTTTCCTTAAGTACAAAGTGCGCCTTTCATCTCCCTCCTACTTGCGAACGTTGCCACGCACATGTGCGTACATCGATGAAGCTCGTAAGTCATTCATGCGAAAGAATTTAATGCTGAAGACGTACGACCCAAATTTTCGCGACAAGAGTAGTTAGAGAAAGTATCGCAATTTCCTAAATAGGCTCGTAAATAATTCAGATCGCATTTGCACTTAATATTATACATACATTGAGTCAAGATATTTCAACGAGCTCTCTCTCCTCTGTATTATTAGGAATTTATTCTACTGATTTCACACATCTCGTACATTAAAAATTCTTATTAAAAAATAAACGTTATTAATGGAGGTTAAAAATGGGCGAATTTGAATGAAAAAATGGCAAAGTTTTTATCATTTTGGGTTAAATTTATTAGAGTATATTGCTGTTGCCGTAAGAGACATAACTCCCCTGGAACTTTAGATTTGCTTTATAAACATTTTCCTTTTACCCTCGCGGAAATGTTTGCGAATGCAATAAAACGGGACAGAGCGCGGAATAATACGGAAAATCTCAATTCCCGACGGAAATTTCTCAAGTGCTCTTTGCCACACAATAACGCGTACAAAGTGCAATGAAATCCTCGCCGTTATAGTGTTGCAGGTAAAGTGCAATTGTAGTTGGCACTTTGATCAGATGATGAGAGCAGTAATAATAAAAAGCGCAATTCATGTAAAGTATTTACGTATTTTAACAAAGTTTCTATTATGTGTAGTAGAGAGTTGTTTGTTCTGACTAATAATATTGCGTGCGCACGCAAAAGTACAAAAGCTTCAGGCCGTGATATTTACTAAATAAAATTACTTTTACTTTACAAAATAACGCACGAATATTAAAAAATATATTTTTGCTTGGATCGCGCACTTTCAGCATCTAGTATGAAGGACTTGTTTAATTCTTTCTACGGGATATCACGTCGCTCTGTTTTCATTATAAATAAAGAATCACATTGCCACGATTGCCACATTTAAAGAAGGTCGGTAACAAATTTGTCTCTCGTTAAAGCTCCCGACTCTCTTGTCATTCGCGTGGCAGTAGCAGTTTTATTCTTTTACCGTGAATGAAAACCCACCGACGGTCTCTTTAACACCGGGGCTGGCCTGGCCTGGCTGGCTTGAATCCCGTGTCGGACCGAGCAGCGCGGGTCGCGCAAAAAGCGCCCGCTGCGTACTTTCCACGGCGATCTCTCGCAGGAGTCCGGGTATCCTGGCAACCGGCGACCCGGCCGACCTGGACCACCTCCAAGGACAACGATCTGGGTTAACTTCACGCCGCGAATTCGTGCCGACGCCACCGTCGTCCCGTCTCCTTCTGGGAGACACGCCTGACGAATTGGCTTTTGAAGCTTACACCCCCTCCCCCCCCCTCCCCGTTGCCAGCGAATCGATTCGCTCGTTTTGCGGCGATGTTACCGTAAAGGGATATCCCCGAAGGAGATAAAGCCCGGGGAAATAAAGCGAATAAAGAGCGGGTTGAAAATTTTTCGGGTCGGAGGGAATGTATGCCGAGAACGCGTCGATCGCGGTCGGGTGAAATGTTATTGCGCGACGGTATCTGCAACCCCCTTTCGCTACTCCCTTCCTCCCCCCTGCCCCTGGCCATGACGTGGCTCGCGGAACATTGCGAATGCGATGCAACGTCTTACGAAGTCTAGGAAACGTATATACGGGCGTGCAATCGCGTTTACATATCTCCCGAAAGAACGCTCGCACGTGAAAGGGGGCTTTCACCGGATGAGGGCAACATTCGAGCATGAAATCTTCGATTACTGCAGCGACATTGAAGGCAGGCGACGTTGCGGCGTCAATATTTCATATATTGTCATGCAATATATTTTAGTTCGTCGCGAAATTACAACTCTCTAAACTGGCAATTAGGGTATTATTCACTAATTTGCTTATCACTGTGACAATTAGTGAGTATTCACTGTCTTTTAGTGAATTCGACTTTTGAATTAGTGCACTTATTTCACCGATTAATAAATTATAAATACAGCGGTGAAATTCAATGTATTTTCGTTGATTTCACTGATTGTCATTTAGTGAGATCGCGTGTGACGGATTTTGAGAAATTATACAAAGACTATCGAATTATCGCGCGAAACCGCAAAGTGGCCGTGCTTAACTGCACGTTAAGGAGGAGGGTACGAAACCACTGACCTTTCGCTACATCTCGCACACGTAACGAATATATTTTTAGCGCGCCGCTCCACGGTATTTTGCATTAGAACGAACTTTGCACTTTAATGGACCATCACGCCGTCATTGTTCGGAAATGTTTCCCAACGTTACTCATAATTGATTCGAGAACGATTGATTCCTAGGTCGATCAATTTGTATTTTCTCAGGTCGTTGCGCGACGAGCGTTCGTATGTTACGAGAGATTTCAGAACGTTATCTTTCGACCCAGTTACATATGTTACGTACGTACATTAGGCGAGTGCATTCATGCCTACGGGGTCACTGTAAATGTAGCGTAAGCGGAAACATCGATGCCATAAGGTCTGGCGCGTCCCGTGCGCTTAGGTCTCGACGAGACCACCCGGTATATTTATTATATTTGTTCAAGGCCGATGCGTTTAATGCCATGCTTGCGTAATAATTCGTATAATGCGCAGCAATATGCTACAATATTGTCTGAGCCGTTTGGGGGATGGAGAGGGGGAGGGGGAGCGGAATGAGGCGGAGGGTTGGAGGGTATAAAAGCGCCATGGATGGATCACGAGGCGGAATTATGGTGTGTTCAACCTGCGGAAGGGTAAATTCGGCAGATGCAACCGAAGATATCGATCAGAGGCGGGATCGGCCCGTGTTATGACTACGCCGTTATCGGAGCGGCGACATTTCCCGCCTTTTATTTTTTACAAAAAATTTTGGCGGGTAGAGTACCTCTAACTTTCGCGACATCGTCACGCGCGATAAAACGACCGTGCGTGCATACGGTTTGGAAAGAGAGAGAGAGAGAGAGAGGAGGGGGGGAGGGCGGAAAAGAGAGAAAGAGGGAGGAAATTTGAATAACACGTTTGGGAAGTTCGCGGATGTTCGCCGTCATCGAATTGCGATCGATGTTAAAGTTGAATGGGGAAACATTTTTTACGCGACGTATTTCGTGTAGTATTTGCGTATAATTGGAAAAACTCGAATAGCTCTTTAACGCTTTGAAAGGGTCAAGTGATCGTTGAATAATGGAATAACGATCGTTGAGATATGTTCTTCACCCGCTCGCAGCATCCGCACGCGTTTTCGGTGTTCATTTGCTATTGAAAACGAACCCGTGCGTATTGTTGTGCGTATGTGTGTCATGTTATTGAACCGGCCGCAGCTTTCCAACGTGTGTTTCTGAAAACTTCTTTAATGTATTATCATAAAAACGAACAATGAGGCGAGAGTACATAAAATTTTAACTGCACAAAAGAATAAAAAGAATGATGGTTCCATTGATGGTTCTTCTCGTCGAAAATATTTTTTCAAGTTTGTTATTCAAATTTAGTCTTTTATCAAGTCTTGTTAATATTTCATAATTTTTGTACTGTTACTAAAAAATATCCCTAATAATAAAATATATAATAATACACAATAAAAATAGCTTATAAAATCCCTTAGCTTAATCGAAATTTTCCGAGAGTGTCTACATATCGCGAAAAGTCTGACACATTATTGCATTTTATTTTATTTTTATTTATAATACATAGATATCCATCATATTCACGACATTGGCGTCCATGTTACTCAAAGAGTACTAGGGTCGCGTAATATTGTAAGAACTTACACGAGTATATTCTTTATATTGAATAAGAAGACAAAGTGCGAAATATGATAAAATGATAAAAATACATCAGGGAAGAAGCGAGAGAACAACGACCGAAAAGCGGAAAATTTGATGAGGAGAAGCAGAATGTGTGTATCATATCTCATGCAGCGAAAAATGTGATCATACATTTTTTTGTATCTGTTTTTTAAAGGCTTCAGAGATAAAAGGGGGTGGGGTATGTAATATAAAATTATTCCGCGAAGGAAACCTGCAAAAAATTTTAATATTTTGATGTTATTACATTAAAGTATTTCTAATGTTAATATTAAAATACGTCAGTATTTGTTGAAATATATAGGAGACGCGGTACCATTATACCTTTGAATATTGTATGGAATTTTATATTTTACATACGCGTAGTATATGCCTAAACTATTGGTGTGCAGACAGCATATATTGTGTCGCGCATGTATTTTTTACACGTATAAAGCTGCACGAAGCATATGACATGGGAATCGAATATTCGTATTTATTTACTAGACTGCACAAAGTCCGCGGGTGCAAATTTCATACGGAACGTGATGTTTGACACCCAAACATACACATCTGTTAAAAATCTATTATTAAAACCAACGTCGGATATTTTTGAAAGATACTGTTACATTAATCTTAAAATTATTCATAAAGTATTAATTACGGTTTTCGTTGTATTATTTTACTATCTTATTTCTAGTGATGTGCGTTGCCCTCCGACGCGAACAATCATAACAAACAATCGAGGACTAGTTTTCTCTTGGATCAAGTCCAAAATATTGTAACACGCGGGAAAACACCGCGCCTCCCTCCCCTTCCCTTCTCCCTCCCCCGACGCATCCACATATCTCATCAATTTACTGCGGACGAAAAAACAAGCGTACTAGTCGTCACATTCATATTTTACGTACACTTCCTTCCGTCGTTTTCCGATACATGCGTTTCATGCCCGTCCCACGTATGTCATGGGCGCAGCTGACGGATTGGTACACCGCATGACGATTCCGGAATGCATCGCTTTCTCTCGAAACTTAACGGCAGTCGCGGGCACGCATTTCAATCCTAACGGAAACGAGCAGAGACTGCAAAATATGCAATTGTTCATAAAAAATGGTCCCGACTATTTTTTATTATTTCTCTTTACGAATTTCTTCAAACTTTTTTTACGCAACCAAAAACACCGTATCTCAATCGATTTTATCGGGATTAATTATGAAGTTAATTATTCTGTTGATAAAAAATTCACTCTTCATGTTAATCGTAATATTGATCCAATTTTTCGCGCGACAAGGGACGGAATATAAAAAGCCGTAATATAAATTTCACGTTGGAAAAAAAAGAGGAAAAAAAAAGTGGAGATAGAAAATATTTTTACCTCGGCGGCGCACATACACACACACACACATACACGGTAATAAGACACTAAAATATAGAGTGCCGGCGAGAAAGTTGGCGTATCCACAGCCTCAAGAGCCACTCGTGGGCCCTTCATCGCTTCTTCGAAATCGCGAATGCTCATGGCCGCCTCCGCCCGGTTTTCCGGCATTCTAATTTACAGCCTGTCAAAGCTATGTGCCGGGCCATCATTCAGGCACTCATATCGCGGAAAATATGCATAATTCATGGAGAGCCCGGCGTGTGCCGCGTACAATATTCCGCGAAGGTTGAAGCGCGGACGAGCGAGTATGAGCCTCGGCTCACGATCGACCACTTGAAAACTCGCCGCTACTCGAATTTGTATGCTCGATGTGGAGCGCCGTGAGCGCCCCGGCGGATGGGGTGCATTCAGGCGCACCCGACGGGTTCATTTGAAATATCTAAATGGATTAATTTTATCGATCGATTCGTTGTGCTCAACCGTAACGCGGGAGACGAGACAACATTAACTCCTATCGCGCGCCTATCGAGGAGGTGGTTTAGTGAATTTTCGATGCACACGACAAAGTGCACCGAGACAATGGAAATTTGACTGACAAAACGTTGCAACGACGTGCAGATTCTCTTGAACGTCCGAACATGGTTGCATTAAAAAAAAAAAAAAATTATTAGCTTTTACTAGCCTCGTTGGGATAAAAAAAAAAAAACAGGAAATATTCGTATAAAATTACAAGCTTGTTGTAGATTACGTTCAGCGAAGAATGACGGTCTTGAAAATTGTTATCCTTACGTTTCCTCGAATGTCACGGACTTATCGTTATTCTCGAGAATCATAGCAATTCTTCCCGTATGTAGAGCGACGCGTGCACAAAAGCGCGCATTGTGCTGCTTCCTTCCGCATTTCCGACAGTTTTTTTTATCGCGCAATCGTCGTCTCGCCTTTCATTTTTTGCGAGTCACGTATATGAGAGGCACGGTCGACGAATAAAGAGGATAACCGGCCGGGGGGGGGGGGGGAGGGACAACAACGATCGCGACGTTGTCGTCCCGACGACGGCCTCCGGGTTATTACGCTAAAGGTCGACGAATTTCTCTGGCAGCCGGGCGTCGCGTTGTCCGCCCATGCGGAATCCGTGGGGAAATACGCCGGGAGAAACTGCACATGCACACACATACACGTGCACGCATCACTGGCTCGATACGCGACGAGTAGAGCGACCGTGGTTCGCTTCACGGCGTGGTTCGCGTTCCGCGTGTAACACGTGTCTGTCAGCTCGGCGAGTCAACCCGGCCGCTGTCACCCACATCTTCGTGGAACAGCGTGTCGCTAATACAGTCTCTTCATCGTCGACACGCTATCGACAAGTCCACCTGCTCTCACGTGCTATCGACTTTAACGCGCACCAACCGGTCTCGCGTCGTCACGCGAGGTGCAACGTCTTCGACGAAATCTCATGAATTATGCGAGTTACACTGTTGCACGTGATTATGATGTCTTTTTCACATTGCTGTGATCCGGAAAGTTAGTTTAAATATATGATTTTTAAAATACGATTCTCTTTTCCATCCAGGAAATTTAATGTTTGCTTTTGTTATTTTTAATTGTTTTTATTATTAAATGTTTTATTATTAATTGTTTTTTATATAATCATAAAGGTTTTATTTTACTGCACCAAATCAATTTCTATGAGTTATTTTTATTCTTGTGTGATATGTACATTTTGTACTGAAACAGATATTTTCTCCGTTACTGATTTTAATTTAGTATACGCAATTTATTTATGGGACTGTGCGTAATTATTTATTACATAACAAATCGGGAGTTTCAAAACAGATTTATTGGTTAATTAGATAGACATATTGATCTTAGGTCTAATTAGGACAAATCAATATACTGATATGATAATAATAGACCCGCTTAATTTTAATTAATCCTATATATAGATATAGATATTCTGGATATCTCAATTTTGATTTGAACGTTATCGTTTACATATATAATAACGATATAAAAATAATGACTTTACAAGTCTTTTTTAATTCTAGATATTAAGTTACATCGTATTAACTTCCCTGCTTGGTGACGTTAGTTTTTGGCTTGTTAATATGAAAGGTAGATTAGATGGGTCTTCATTGTTTCCGGCGATTATGACCTACTATAAAAGACGATCTTCTCCGTGTCGTCGGTGTCTGCTTCGTATATTCTATCCCGTAGCCAGCTTTTCTCTTGTATACTGAGACCTCAGTTACTTCCCTGTTTACCACCTGTCTACTGCTGTTATCAAGCTTGCCTAGCCGTAGGCGTTGAATTCATTGGAAGCGATACCGAAAGCCGAGATCCTACAGTTTATAAAACAAGGTGTACGATAGTTAATGCTTGGAAAAACCTTTAGCAGCTTGATTGTGACCTGATAAGTAAAACAAAGTAAAGATTAAAATTACAGACATTTATTAATTTTATATAAACTTTTGCAATAATATTAATCGTGATATTAGCTGTTTTCTGCTAACATTTTATCTGTTTTAGAAGAAAAAATTATGTGTTTAAAAAATATCTGTATAACAATGTAAAATTTATAAGAATAGAAAAAGTCATATTAAGAGTACTGAATGAGTGTCGTAATCTTCAGAGAAATTGTAGTGACAGTCTTTCTCCATCGAGCTTTACGTAATTCTTGCGGATATAAAAGAATTTTCGACGAATAAAATCCTATTGTACTTTAAGTTTTACCAGGCAGGATCCCTGTAATATTTCCTTTTTTTTTTGCTTTTATCGAAATCATTCGGAATAAACGTCGAGAAAATGGTTGGTAATGTTTGCATAGACGATGTCTTTTCTTGCCCAGATTTGAGGGACTCCTGTTTTGAATAATGGAAGATATGGAATGAATAAAATTTTAGATCTTCGTCAGACTCACATTGAAGATCTTCTCGGCTTCAACTTGATCCACTTAAACTATCCAGATCTATCAAATCTATCAGATATAATCCACGAGGAAAAAGTGAAAATTTGAAAAATTTCTAAACGTTTTTCTTTCCATCAATCTTTATTAAAATTGTATGCGAAATATTATAATCACAAATTACAAACGTACCATATACATTATATTTCAATCACTCCAGTCTTTTTCAGTGATTATGGTCGCTTTCGGTTGCTGTATCGACCGATCGAAGATACACACGCTAATAATGACAAGTTTTAGTCCTCGTTAAAAAGAGCTTAATAGTAATCCGGCATTGATCGCGCAGGAAGATTTCTGTCCTCGACAGCCGCAAAGGTGGAATAAAATTCATCGACTGCCATGATCCTGAGAGTACATCAAAGCCGATAAAGCGAGGGAGGACAGTCGCGACGGGGACCGTGGGACGTTCACGGGATGGAACGGAGGCTAAATGTAGCGTATAATTTAGACAGCAGCTGCGCGACGCGACAAATATAATTCGGCGCATCAATCTGCGGCTTCGGGGTCGAACTTTGCCTATGAGAGGCGCGTAGTAGTAGTATTACATTGAAGTATCATGCAGCGTATCAAGCAACCACGTTGTATTTTATACGGCAGGCGCCCACGAGTACGATACATTCAGAATAACGTAGATATTTCCAGGTCACAGAGCATTTGAGAGCAGAGTGGAAAGGAGGAAACAGGGAATTTTATAATTGAACTAAATCAAACAAAATTTTTAATAAACAAGAATTTAAAAGCAATCATTAGTTCCGCGTGTTTCTTATTTATTATTAATGGGCACATAATTTACCGGGAGTGCTTTGTACTCAGAAAAATGGAAGAGAGCGAAAAAAGCATCATTAGGAGACGCAGAGAGAAAATGGAGGGATGACGGTAAACGAATATTAATACCGACGTACTGTGACTTACGCAACGGTAGTTCGCGCGAATATTGATAAAGGAGATCGTCCAGGAGGGATCGCCCAGTCTCCCTACATCTTTGCACCGTCGCGATTCATAAATGCAAAGGGTCGCGTTGAAGAGAAACGATTAATCATAGCGAGATGCAATCTACTGTCAAGCGTATTTATCATTTGCAAAATATGTTGATTATTTGAAGATGCGCTCGCATGATGAATTCGTGCGGTGATCCTTCTCCGCGATGAAGATATAGTACAGACAAGTAAGTAGACATTAATATGGATGCCTACGAACTTATGCCACAAGTAATTTGGAAATGCAGTTCATTATCCGTGACAGACTTTGTTGTCAATATGAACCAAGTAGTTCTCTGTATTTGAGAATTCGAGTATCGAACGCTACGTTTGTCAGTCGAACATAAGAAAATTGTATTCTCGGATCGAAAAGTTGCTGTTGTACTTTAAGATAGACTGAGATTTAAAAAAATATATAAGCTCATATTCAAAATACGCTCATAATGATGCTAACGCATTATTTGCGTCTTTATATTTCGATTTTACTTATAACAAAGAACAACGCAATAACGCGTTAACATCATTATAAGCACGTTTTAAATATTTGCTAAGTCAATGTATCTCTAAAATTATAGTTTGAATTTAGATATGTGAGTTCAAATTTGGCACACAATTTATCGAGAAATTTGAAGGTATTTGTAGAAAGCAAAATTGTAGGAACTATCGATTAAGACGAAAATATCGCGGACTAATATAGAAAAGAGAGATATTTACTTTGGAAGATTTATTTAAACGTGTATTAAATCTACTTTTACAAATGTTAATATTTTGTACTTGACTATACACATATGAAAGTTGTGATTATAACATTCCATTTTTATTAAACATATAATACATTTCTGTAGTTTATTTATTTTCTTATTATTTATTGTTACAATGCTAAAATTTTTAATAACAATAACAAAAATCTCAACGTTTATTTAAGTGCTTCAAATAATCAAGATTTATTCAAAATTTTATTGCGATTCTGATTGCGTTTAATTGTTCCGTAAATAAGTACCTAAATTTTTAATAAACATTCATCGGTACAGTCGATTACAATAGCTAATTCATTTTATGAGTACAATTATTTATCTGTTCTTCATCATTTTCTAAGTGCCATACAGATAATTTCCAGAACAGATTGACAGCTTCAAGATGATCACTTGAAATCTCATTTATGTATTAGTATTATTAAGTTACTAGATTATATTAACATAGTATCAAGCAGTTGGCAAGATGAAAACAAAGTGAATTTGCGAAAATTGATAGAAAGAATGAAAACACGCTTGCATATCTAAGCATATGACGAATATTGTAGGAAAAACGATATAATTACATAGAATATTCTCAGAAAAAAAATGGACACTACTCTTATACATTTTAATTTTTTATATTAATTATTGTTTTATCTCTTTTTATATGTAAGTATACCACAAACACTATTTACCTAATAGAAAAAAAATTATAGAAATAGAAATAGTTAATAGAAATAGAAATATTCTTTTCTATTAATATAACTATATTAAGAATACTCATTTTTATTACAACAATCACATTTAAGTGAATATTATTACTAATGTAAATTTGAAATTTATAATTCAAAGTATGAAGATAGGTCGAGGAACACAGCGATCCCTCTTGTCAGACTTCCTCGGTCAGTTCGTTGACCTATTAATTCTCTGTTGAAAGGAGGGTTCGTATGTGTACTGAGTACGGCGACGCCTCCGATATCGAGAACGTGACCGGCTTCGCCTTTTCGAACCTAAACATTTCACAGAAAACACTTACGTGACTCTCCAACACCATCGGCTGTAACAAAACGAATGACGCCATCGACCGTGTCGGAGTTAACTGCTTAACGACGTTTCTATAAACTTTCCTGCCGGCGGGTCCAAAAATTTCACATCGCCTTCGTCACCCCGTACTTCCCTCGTCCTGGCGCTGGCGATAAATTTCAACTTGCATGATGCATAATAAAGGTAACGTCAGAACGCTGTGGTAACGAGTGGAATGTGTACAAATAGATTTGCAGCGCAACGAGTGTCAGGATGTTTTTCTTTTTGCAACGACCATAAACATACGCCTGCGACGTAACAAAGCGTGAGATATTTCCCAGTATATCTTTAAAGAAACGTTGCAGATGAGACATATAAATAATTTTTACAAAAAAAAATGTTAAAATTATGTCTCTGATGTGTGGAGACATAATATTTCAAATTAAAAAACAATCAAGAGATCATAATTCAAGTCAATCTTTAAGTAGAAGTAGACAATATTTTCTCGTATTCAATTACGTGAGCTATTTTCATGAAAAATTTTTAATTTAAGTTACTCCGAACGTGAAACCCGAAAGGGAGTCGGCATATTCCCGGAAGTAGTTTTTTTTCGCGAGGGAGGTTCCCACGGGACCGAGAACTGACAAAAGTCTGTCGCGCCAATGGTAAGTACGAAATTAAGGGTCGTCCTGAGATGTTCGGTAAAGGGGATACACTTCTACGGTCTCTCGGGGCGCATCCTCTTTGGAAAGGTTTCTGGTGCTCACGTGCTGGATGTGCTAACGCTAGCTGTTGAGTACCCCCTCGCATGCCTTAGCCGCGGATCCGCTCATGTATATTCCATTCGCAGTTGCACGCACCCCATAAAGGGAAAACAACGATCTCCACGTATAGTGTATGACTTTCCGTTCCGCAATAAGCAGCGTGTCCTTTATCACGCAGCTGTGCATGCGAGCGGCCCTTATGTCTCGACGTGTATGACGAAAATTTCAATATCCGACCGAGAGGCGCAAAAGTCGTCGGAAAAGTCGAAATGAAACGAAGTGAGCTACTGTGAAATAGGAACGAAATAATCAAGCGGAATCTTTGGCATTTTTATCGTCGATTTGTACCGTGAATTTCCATTTCTTTTCGTTAATATCTTAGCCGGATGACACGACATAAGTCGCGCGAAATAAGTTTATATTATTCTCATTTCTTCGAGCGTGAATAAGCGCGTCCTATTTTCCATTCGTCTCTCGCGATATTAATTTGACACAAAAGCAAATAAGAGGAAGTAAAGATGTACTATATACTCTCAAAAATCAATTAAAGATACGACATATGTATAGATATATAACTCATTTTGTTTGGGACACTGATATTTACAACGACATGAATCTCTTCTTATATTAATTCCAGGTTAAAATATTTATTTTATCCAATTTAAAACTAATTTATTTTTAGACAAAATTTGATTAAACATAATATAATATAGATAATTAATTCTTTTAATTTATTTAACTTAACTAAAACTTTTAAGTAGATTCTTTTAATAAGAAAAAAAAGACTTTATGAAATTCTGTTGCTTATTAATTAATATTTTTAGAAAAATTGTATAATTTTAAAACTTTTACTGCCGAATTGAAATTATCTCAGTTAACGCGACTTTATTTCTTTTTACGATAAAACGCGTTCGCATTTTCTTATAAGCGAAATCTTATAACGTGAAACGCAATATTTTACCAGTCAGAGAGAGAGTCGCAAGAACAGTTGCAATAAAGAGATTTACGCTAGTATGAAAAGAAAAAATACGCTAAAAAAACGAAGAAAACTCCGAGATTTCTGTCGACTCAGACATCGTAGACGGATCGTTTGCATATTTCATAAAAATCTGTTTATATTATACAATTCTGGTGAAATAAATTAACAATATTGATTTACTCCTCCACCGATTACAATCTTGTAGAATACGAAATCACGTTTTTATTCTTATTTATAAACATTACGTGCATTATTGCAATCAACTAATACATTAAAGTGAGAAATATGATTTGATTATATCTACGAAACATATGATGAACCAAGTAGAATTTCTGGTCATTATAAGATTCGAAATTTTATAACTAGAACGTTTGATTGGTTGAATCTAACAGATTTCTATTTAATTAAAGCAACAAAACTTTTTTCAGTTTTTTTAAACTTTGTGCATTATATTTATTTGCAAATTGTAATTAAAATTTGCCGTTCATATTATAGGTCTATATTATAATATAATTATACATTATTAAATTAGAAGCAATATGTAGAAGAACTTCCAAGTATTTTATAGATATTTTTCATAAAATCAAATATTATAACAATGAAGTTACGTGGCCTTAATCTTATTGTTTGTTGCGAAGCGTGCATTATTGTATGCAATGCCGTGCGCCGTTTTGCCATTTACACGGCAAGACTCGTGCGAGCAGGTAACAGCGCGGGCTAATTCTCGTCGTTGTTGTTACCTTTCGAAACGCGATTGCGAATAATCGGAAACGCTTAAACGCTATCGTTCCGTATCGAATATTAGATTGTCGACAACCGACTAATCAACTCCCACGCTAATAACTCGAGTATTGGCTGATTATTCAAGGTAGAATTCCACAAGATATATTTTTTGAGAAAAAGAGTGAAAGGAAATATAAATAATTTTTTGCTATTTTTTTCACGAGTGGTCTCTTTCTTTTTTTATCATGCTTGGACTCTTACGATATTTCGAAAATTAAAACTACAGAGTAAATTCGAAAAGCAGAGGATTCTAATGAATTACAGTGTATACAAATGCAAGTTTGTATGTAATGCACGGATATTAAAATATGGAATTAATATAGTTTTATATTTTCATATCGCATCGCGTATTTCATCGTCTTTTGAATCTTTTCCCCATTGAAGTGTAAATTTGTATATTACTTATTATTAGTTTTTAACTAAAAACAAGAGGCAACACATAAATCGTTAACTCGAAGAATTATTGTTATAGAAAATTTTAATAAACAGTCGTTTATTAATGAATAATCTCAAACATAAAAAGTACAAAGAATATTTGAAAAAGAATATATATATCTGTTTTATAATAAATTAAATATTTATTTCATATTATGTAGAAGAGAAAAATCGATTGACATGCGACACGCGATACTTGTTTTGTATATATGACGTACACAATGACCAACCATTATATACTGTTATTTCGTAATACGTTGTACGCACAGTATACAATATTTTATAAAAGCGAGACTGGATTGATATACGGTCTTCATATTTATTTTTACAGTGGCACGTTATGGCGTATATACATTTGCCATGCTCGGTATCGTTCGCGCGATGAGATTCGAGCTAACGAATCGAGGCGCGAGATACTTCATGTATTACATTTTCTGTCGAGATACGCTCGCGACAAGTAGATATTCGATATTAACGCGAATATTCGCTAATAATTCGCGAATAATTAATGATTGTTAATCCATATTATTAATTAATGCTTACAATAAATGACTTGTGACATATCACATCGATAACTTGTCGAAATTGATATTTCGCACGATTTGTTTAATTAAAATAAAAATTGAAACTACAAATGGAAATCTGTGAATTATATTGCTTTACGATATTACAAGCAATAATTATTCCTTTGATATTCGGAGTAGATTGCAATATTGAATTTTGACGATTTTGTAGATTTACGGACGGTTCAACATAAAATTCTAATTAGTTATTAACTTAATTTATTGACTGAACGGAATATCTGACTGAATCCGAGTTGAGCGGTCTCGCGACGCGTAAATATATAAATCATAATTAACTCTGCATTTTAATATTTGCTGTGTAATATAAATTCATCGTTTGTATTTACGATGATTTATTAAAACTTTCTACTTCCCGAGATTCATTTATAATTTTCGAAGCATTATAAGATATTTATCTTGAGCAAATTATAGCTTCGTGTGCGGTTTTATTTTTCTTGTGGTTTTCTTCTGTTATAGTATCATAAAGTGCGCGTCACGAGTGTCAGCGTGAGGTATTCACCCGATCATTGCCTGTAATTAGCGTGTATTCGTAATTAATCGTAAGTGTGTGAGTGCAATGGAGAAAGGAGGAGAAAGAGGAAGAGGAAGAATAAAAAAAGAAAAGGCGGAATGACGACGGAGTAACTGTAAGTAAATGAAACTTATTATTTAGTTATTATTTGTTACTTGGACGGAATTAATCCTACGATTGTCACACGACACATTTAAGATTTATAATTCTTTGGATTCCTTTTATAATAATTAGAGTTTTATTTATAAAATTTTATAAAAATTTTTATATCTATGAAAACGATTTTGTTGGAAATCATATCATTGTATTTTATTAAAAATTAGTTATTTTATTGGAAATAGTTATTTAAAACAAACGAATAAAGATAAACGAAATCCAATACGCGTGGAACAGAATAATTTTTTATATAGTGATAATCAATTATTAATTTATGAATGTGTATGTATATAATATATGTAATATATATTATTTTTTATTATATATAAAATTATAAATAAAAATCTATCTTTGAAATCTGACACGGTTAATTAATATAGATTTTAATATTCGTTTTTATGAAATTTTTTATGGCAAAATATCGTGTGTAAAATCGCAAATATATAATGATGAATTATTCTATATTAACATTACTGAACTTAGTTTAACCCATTTTTTTTCTTGTTAATTAAAAACGAAAAAAAACATAAATAATCTTGTTTAAAATAAGATTGTAGAAAAAACTCTCTTTTTCTCTCCATCTTTCGCGAAATTGTTCGTAAGATTTATAAATAGAGAAACGTCACCGTGGTTGCAATCGCATCGCGACACGAACGACCCAATCGATTTTTCCGATACGAGAGTATCGTTCCCGAGGGTCGCACTACAGGAACAGCCGTCGTATTTAATGAACACTCGAGTACTCGCGTAAAATCGCGTCGCCGTTCCTCATTCGCGAACTTCGACATCGCTGCCGATTTCGATGCTTCTGGCGTTAATAAAGTTTCGACCAATTAGCCACGCGCTCATTAAGAAGGTCTCACACCAATGCAGAGGGGTGCGCAAGGGTCAGGTTTGCTTTGTGCGCGAATTGAGAAGGAAGCAGAAGGAGAACGGCGAGACACGAGAAGAGGAAGGCGAACCTTACAATAAGTAGCTTAATTTTCTTAATTAATATCAGTCTATCTTGAATATCCCGAGTGATCTCGAACGACTCGCCGTAGTTTTATCCTTAAAACATTGCAAGTGTAAATAAAAAATATGTTTTCTACACGTTCTGCACAAGTAAATTGAAAGCGGCGTAACATTCATGTTTCGATGCCGAAGATACTTGAGAGGTCTCTAAATGCAAATTTTCGACAATTTCGTTTATGTGAATACAGTTAATTGTTATTAATCTTGTTCCTCAATTGTAGTGCTTATCCATGATACAGATAGAGAAAGGCAATTTGGTTAATGCGGTTAGGACTGACTGATATTGGCTGGCAACATCCAGCAAATTAAACGGCTTCATGTTTATTCATGACGGCGAAAACCCTGGGATTGGCCTAAGATGCATTTTCTCGTGTCCATAATTGTCGAAACTTGGACTTGTACTCCTCAGAATCCCTAGCTTTCGTGGGGCGATTATTGTACAGACATTGCGCATATACATATAGGTACGCATATGTCGCGCCAGCCAGACTCGGCGCTACGTGTACGTACATCTCGTTGTCAGAGCTTGAAGTAGAAAGACTCAAATGGGTCACCTCATCTAATTTGTATGACAATGAAACGCGTGTTATCCTTGAGAAATTTATCTCAGTCTCTATCCTGTCGCCTAATGATAGACTAATAAATGTAAAAGGAAAATGAGATCGCCTCTGCAGCGTATCTCAGTGCCTAATAATAATTTTATGTAAATTTTGACAATCTTTAGCTCGCGTGAACTGCGCGCCGTAATTTTATCGGTCCTAATTTTACTTAGCGTCGTTAATATAAATGTAAGCGAAAAAATTGGTGAAGGAGATTATATAACTATTGAAAATTTATTAAAAATTGATCGTCTAAAGCCAGACTTTGTGACCGGTTTTGTAATGACCATTATTTTAATATAAATATAAATGTATTTTAAGTACACGTCATCGATTATTCTTCGAATATTCAGTCCGCAGTTTGATTCTACAAACGTGCATCACGTATTTTCGAAACTTTTGCCGACTATAAATAGTCCGCGCAAAACATCGATGGCCGCAATCGGGATCCCGAACAACCACGTCTCGCGTGAGATCCGATCCTGGCGCCCACCGTCGGGCCCGCCGTTGATTATTTCGTTTCCGAGCACGCCGGTGCGGTGCCCGCCCTTTTTCATACGATTATACACCCACGTGTCGTGCACGAGGTGTGCATTTAAAGCAAGGGAGTGCAAGCGAGATGCAGACGGCGCGGCGATTATTACAGGGTTAATGAGAGAGCGGTAATTGGTTGCGGCGAGCCGCCCACGCCGACCGGCCACCGCCGATCGTTCGCTACACTTGCTAGCCCTGGGCACTGATCGTCACGTTCAATTTGAGAGCAGCGAGGGCGAGAGAGAGAGAGAGAGAGAGAGAGAGAGAGAGAGAGAGAGAGAGATACACGCGTGCAGAACGAGAAAGAGCGAGCTTGCGTATTTGTCTCTGCGTATACAGGGTAATTGTCGGAAAATACGATGACGTGGCGACATCCCCCGACCAGGTCAGGGACGCAGACTCGGGTTCTCCGTTCCAATACGAAAATGATCGTCGCTTAACGCTTCAACGTTCAATTAATCATTTACAAATGAAGAGATATGTATTAATCGTCAATGAGAATAGCGACAATTAGGTTATTTGCTAATTTTGTGCGCCGATTAATTTTTTATAATTTTTTATTATGACAGAAATATTGATGTGATTCTTAGATGTAAGAAATTCGAATGCTGTAAAATAATTCTAATGGTCTTTTTCATTGAACACTAATCTGAATAAGAACTTATTCAATATTCTAGCAGATTCTCTTTAATATTTCCTTATCTTCGTTTCGAAAGTATTTGACTTGCTGAAAATTATATAAATGTAAGGCTCATTTTAATCAAAATTAGTACAATAAGTAGCGAGTAATGCTTTTATTCGCGAAATTATCTTCCCTCTCGAATTCGAGCGGATTTCATCCGAGGTGTGATATTTTCCTCCCCCGCGTTGCTTAAAGCTCCAATTTCGTAACGTTGTTCATATTCAGGGTTAAGGGTCCTCCCGCTCGTTTCTCTTCCGGAGAGAACATCACTCTGACGGTTAATGAGCCGTGGAGAATATATCGCGCGAGGAGCGATCGATGACATGTTGAACTTGGTGGTATACGCGTCCCTGACGTGTGTGTGATTTCATTATGGAGTCGGCGACACGCGTTTTAAGGCGATAACGGACTTTTTGTGTAATTCATGATTAATCGGATTAATGAGGGAACGGTAATTGGCTGCGGCGAGCTCGCGTACGTCCCGGCCGCATTCGCCCTCCCTCCGTGCCGCAGCCATCCCCTTATAAAGCCCGGCGGATACATGGCGCCGCGTATATATCGGCGTTGCCGGCAACATGACGAACAACGTCGGGTCATCAATTTATTGCGTGACGCCAATTTCGCGAGCTGCACGAGCAATCGCCCGGCGTTTCGCGCCTCGCATTATCGGATCGCGCGTCACACGCGTCAATGATGTTAAACATAACGTTAAGACCGCTTAACCGGGGTCGTTTTGGATAATGGACATTGGATTTGCCTGTCTTCGTTTCTCACGTGTTCTGCGGCACGACTCGTTAAGTGGATCGAATATTGAATTTTCTACGATTTTAGTTCATCACGTAAAACCTAATTGCTTCCGACGAATGCATTTTACCCCATTCCACTCCAATTTATCTTCAAACTCTATAATATTTGATTTTATTTTACTTTTATTTTACACAATGATATAATTTTACGAATACTTGTCAAATATTATATTTTGAAAATAATATTTGGTTAGATAAAATTAAAAAAAAAATTTGTTTATATATAAAATCTGTCGTAACTTATCATATTAAACATCTCAAAATTGTTGACATCGATGTCGGTTAGCGTTAACCAAGCTTTCAACGTCAGAGCGGAATTGCTGTTCCGAACGGAACAATGAGTCCCTCCCTATTTAGAATAGTAACCTCCTAGTACAATATTGATAAAGTTCAAGTCTATTTGCGAAGCTCGGTACAGAATGTAGAACGATCTATTAACTTGCACGACCGAATACATTTGACGTTTTCTGGTTAGGAAAAAGTAAACCAGATACCACACACTATCTCTGGCCCCCCCTTTCTGATAAATGCCCGTACAGATAGCACAGGGAAAACCACGAGTTTGTATATCCATAACTGATATCGACGCTGATAGTGATACGCGTCAAGATCTGCCAGCTGCAAACTGAATAAAAGCATGTCGCGCGCAGCTCGACGGGTGAAGTGCATCCGGCGCATCCATCGGGACGCACCGCGGCGTCGAAACGAGGATTGATACGAATAACCATGGGTTCGTTTTCGTCGAGGTTCATGGGGCACGACGTTAAGACGATAATAGAATTTTCATGTAAGCCTTAGTAATTCCCTTGCGGTCGCGCAAGAGCCCACGACTTCCCCTTCCTTCCTCCCCCTCCCCCATTTCAGGACATATGAGCGGGAAGTGCCCATTGTTTCCCTCTCTGCCCCCCTCGCACGAGACAGCGCTCCTTGCGCCCGCTTTTAAATTCCCCCGAGGGTTAATTGTCCGATGTTTTGACGCGCGAGTTATCCACAAAGGATTTTTACGGCTGGCCACAATCACTAACGGCGTACTCGAACTATTCCGCCGTTCACCAAGATTGCACGAGCTCGAGAATTTAAATGGACAAAAGCGAGAAATGAAATTTTTTTACATGTAAGAATTTATCTGTATCAATTTATTATACATCGTTTAGTACAGAATTAAAAGGGATTCTTTGATTTTTAGGATTGCTTTGGAATTAAGAACTTTTATTACGTTTTGATTATTATGTTCGCGTACAATAGCTTTTAGATTCGAATATTTAATTAAAATATTTTGGCGATTACACTTTAACTTTATCAATGTATAATTTAAGTGAAAAAAATTCTTAATTAAATCTCAGACACATTTAGCAAAGGGCTTTTACTTACAATTCAACGGTTTATTTTATGAGTATTATTCTTTGTTTTTTAAAATTGTTAATCAATCGTGAAATCTGTGATTAAAACTACCATCGGACAATTCTAAAATAGCCTTATGTGCCAGCAAACATATACAGCCATATACGAGTGCGGTGGCATATTTCGCGAATTATTCAGTGGATTATTATTTCGCAACGCGGCGTGTAAGCGGATTTATTAATACGTTTAATATGTCTACCAATTCATCAGTTTGTGATGGTAATATCATCACCGTGATACACTGTATCATACCGCGACGTATGTGTTTACAGAAGCGGTCGGTATTTACGCGATGCAATTCTATGTTGTTTTCATTAATGCGTCTCGTACGCTTTGACGCACTATATGTAGAAGACCTCATATGCATTCTCTTTCCCTCGCTCGCTCTTTCGTTCAATAAAATTGTATAATATATGTGTAAGCTATTTTTGGTTGATGTACGATGATAAATTGGATTAAAACCGGGTTGAACGATGGGATACTCTGCATACAGCTTTCAGGATCACGTCAATGGAAAAATGCTAATCAGTGTATTAATTCACGTGATATAATAATAATATCGAAATAAGGCAATAAATCGTTGCTCTTGTTTGAAAATTACAACCTCCTTTTAAACGACTAAATTTTATGTAAACACGCTGATTGCCTTTCTTTATTAATCACTTTATTTCATTCGAATGCAATCATCGTAATGTCAATAATTTCAACATTAATTTATAATGTCTATTTTATAATTACATGTTAAAAGCAAAACTAAAAATTAATTTTGAAAAATAGCTCACAATTTGACAACGCTCTGCGTTATTTTAATGAAAGCTTTCTTCTGCCATTCTTTTTAAATTTCCGGAAGGGGAGGAGTCGCCAAAGCTAATCAAAGAAGCGGGAGGGTGGAAGCGTATGTCAGCCTCTCGCCTGACGCGAGATAATAAACCGAATCGATCCCCACCGCTACTACGACTTTCGCAAGAAGAGCTCCAGCGCGGGGCGGAAACTCGTGATTTCTGACTTCACGTGCTGTTTTTCTCATCGCTCTCACGCGCCGGGCAATCTGTATCTATCTCGGGCGGAGGGCTATCTTCCCGCAGTCGTCTCTCTCTTCGAGAAACGCGCACGGACACTCCAATTGCACTCTCACCGTGCGCAACTGTGGGTAAGCCCCGTGCTTACATGGACACGGGGATGCAAGTGCCGCGCCGGCGAGCCAACGACCTTGGTGCGCGGCTCGTGCCGCGCGCGCGTTCTTATAATGTTTTTCCAGAATAAATGGGCTTTCCGCTGGGCGCGGCGGTGGCGTCAGTTCCATGGGGTTCCCCGTTACCATGGCAACCCCGTAACGCCATTAAGCGGGCACGGGGTTTCTCTCCCTGGCGCGGTGGGTATATCTCCGCGGCAGGAGCAGGAGACGAGAGAAGGCCGTAACGCCGCGCCGTCACCCTCCCTCGGCTCCCTCGGCGTTCGACTATCCGAACTCGTTGTGCTCTCCTCGTCCGCTTCTCAAGTTCTGGAAGACCACGGCGCTGGGGGTAAGGCGGGAGGGCCGGGAAACCCCATAAAAATAAATAACTCGCGAGTAGTAGCGGTATAAAGGTGATACGCGCCTGCTGCTTTTCCCCCATCGGCCTCGGAGCCTCTTCCGTCGTCGACGCGCGCGATCCAACAACCTAAAATACTATACGCCCAACAAGTCGGGCAACGCGCTATATTGTATCACACTGTCATTTGCTAAACGCCCGTAAAGCTATAAGTTAGCGACGAGATTAGGGTGATGGCGCGTCTCGCAACGGCGATTTTATAGCGTTAAATCTGACGGCTGTCATAAATTTATTAATTGTAACAGCTATCTAATGAAATCTAATGGAACTTACTCCAACACGGTAATTACTTCAATTCTTATTGTTTAAATACTCTGTGGGAAAACCTCTTCTCTTGGCTAGCTTAGATCTCATTGGTTTTTATATACGAGAAAGAGAGATTATATATTTGTATATTTTAAGAGAATAATCGATTATATCTTGATCTCAAGGTTTTCAGTGCCTCTCTAAAGTTATGCGAAGAAATGTGTAAAATGTTATAATTTAACTTGTTTAGTTTATATTTAGTTTGGAAGCAAAATCGGCAGACCGGCCAACTCGCTGCCGCGAGGAAACCTCGTTTCTACACCCGTCCCCGCCGGGCTTTAGTAATGTGATAGCGGCTGTATACGTACATACATACGGATATGTATATATATATATATATATATATATATATATATATATCTATATAAAACGGGAGAGTAATACGAGGCGCGTATACCCTGACTTGTGCTGTTACGCGGCTGGGTGCCCTTATTAAAACGACCCGGTGACGCGTTGTCGCGTGAGCCGTATACGCAAGATCCGTCTGGAAATTTATGATTTGCTGTGGCTTATTTGTCCGCGGACATGCGTGACACCCGCTTCATTTGACGATCGGTAAATCGAACGCTGCCAAAGCAAACGAAAAATCTCATTAGAGCACGGGGCAAATAAAATTTAGGTCGTAATAAAATTTTACCAAATTGTCCCGATTGATTCCGACTTTTATTTACTCTACAGGAAATTTTCCGTAATAAAATTTCCGCGCGACGCATTTAACGTAACAATAGTGAATTAATCATTAAGAAATAATATACAATTAATAGAGTTGAAGATGGTATTACATTTTGCACGATAACTTTTTTAGTAATAATTTTCTTAATAATACGCCCGAGTTTAAAAAAATGAGGAAGTATGTGTAATTCAACGCTAAGATGTATCTTGAAAAAATGCTTAAAAGTAAACAATGCTTTATGACAAATCATGAGAATTTGTCATCTGATAACAAAAGTATTGCATCGACTATAATACCACCTTTACCTCGATTAAAAAGATTCTTTGGCTGACTATAATTACGCGCGCAATTTATTTAATGATGACGAGAAACAGGGCACGCCTAACCGTTTAATTTTGGATAGTTGCGCGCGTTCGATCGGCTGTGCGACGAGAGCATTTATTTTCCAAGGAAGGGAAAAGAGAAGGGCAAAACGAAAGGAAATCGATAGAATAATTACGAAAGTTTTGCTGCGTGAATCAAGCTCGCGACGCGCTTGTTTTTAATCTCGGTTACATTTTTTAATCGTGTCTGCATAAAACAAAAGATTTTTCAGTTTTTCGACGAAAATTAACCGAGATCCGCAAACATTTTAGAACGCATAACGCGACACGCTTTTAACATTTTATAACGTTTTGCGATGATAATGGAATGGTTCCACTCCGCTTTCGCGCTCATATTTGCATTAATAACGGGGGATTATTTCCCCTCGGTGAAGCATTTTAAGGAATTAGCAATTTATTTTGCACTCGCACATTTTCAAAAATTTACGTGTTTTTACAATTTGCACCGAGTTAATATTACATTGCTACGCATTCTTGTGCACTTACGCTTAATTAGAAAATTATAGAGAGAGTTATGTAAGAAAAGAGTAGATTTGAATCGATACTATCGTAATATTTTCATGTTTGTGTTTCAAATATTACATCATCCAGACAATAAAGGTATATCTTCTGTATTTTGACGTAATTCAAGAAAGCTTACTTTAGATTTTATGCGAGGATATTGCAATATTTGCAATAATACATCTGTGTATTCTATTAATTGAATAAGCTTCTTATGTGTGTCGAAATTAGTAAATATATACATTTCAAATTAATATGCAATAATCCATTGTTGTGCATGCACATTCTATTTATATTTAAATAATCAAAATATGAATAGGATCACGCTGTTATTATTTGCTGTTTATAAATTCAATATATCAATATAAATACGTAAACTTCGTGAAATTTTAAATAGTAGATATCAATATTCACAATCGTATGAGCTGTACCAACAAAATGTTTACGCTCTATAAACTTATACATGCGATGTCCGCTGCTATCCATTATGATTTTATAACTTTATGAAAAATACGTGAAATTTATCACGCGCTAGGTTACTCGTTTCCCCGCCGTTCAACGACGACATTTCGACGGACTTCCGCTAATTTCATCCCACCGCGCGTTCCCAAGTTGAGACAATGTATTCGATGATCGTTAAAGGACAACAAAGGGGAAGGCAGGGACTGCGCCGGGGATTCGATAGAACAATTACAAAAGTTTCGTTTACTTAGGCGCCCTATGGAACCGCGCACCCCGGGAGCACAGCGCCGCTAGTAGTTAAGTAGGTCGATGGTGATAAATTCGATCTGTCCTCCATATATACGGAAGCGGGGTCGCCGAAATTCCGTCGGTTATCTGGCCGCTGCCGGTTATCCGTCGGATAATCTCGGCGCGCATAAATCGCCCCTGCCCATTCTCGCTTAATGGCTGCATCGACGCAACACCCTTGGAAACAAATTAAGTGCCGCGCGTGCGTCCGTCTTCTGGTTTTCCTTCCCTTCGTCTCGTTCTTCTTCTGCGTCACTGTGTGACGCATCCGCAAAAGAAACGAACCGGAACGAGCTCCGAGCGACACGTGAGCCCCTTAGTTCCAAAGTGTTTGAAGTCCAGCTCGGCTGATTCGTTAGACGCGCGTTTCAGAAAGTGTCTTTACGATACTGTGTCCTTCTTCATTACTGCTTTACTAGTACGCAGGAAACCAATTTAAAAAATGTTCTAGAAAGTCTGGAAAAAATTTAATTAAACCAGTTTTCTTTTTAGCGAAAATTCTCAAAGATATTCTTAATCCATATATTTTATGTCGAAAGTGTCGATAATTTTACAAACTGATGGGCAGGAATAAATTGACTGAAAATTTTTTAATTTTTCCAGCTCAATGTGCTTTAAAAAAAAAAATAGAGTTCTATTACTTTATACACGTGTTGCCCTACTTTATTTCCACGTGATAATGATTTCTTAAGTTAAGTGTCCGCTTAAGTTTTTTTTTTATTTTACGAGATCAGTAAAATTGGCTTACATTAATCGGTTCACGTAATTTGCGCTATTTCTGTCGAGCTACGACGTTGTCGCGACAAGATTCTGAACAGGAAATCGATACTCGACTCACCGTTCGCTATTTAAAGTTTGCTCTCGGCGAGAATCTTCGGCGATGCGCTCTTTGGAAAAATCTGAGCACGTTAAGCATGTAAAACGACGAACCTCGACGGCGGAAGACATATTTTATAGTTAGTAAATTCTATGATAATGACGTCGCTGTACCGAGTACGAAGGGCACGAGAGCTTGAAATTTATTCATACTAAGTAGATAACAGGATTTTCACGGTACTCCGTATTGGTAAGAAGATAGTGACGTCGTGGAACTTCGTAGGTCTGGTACTGCTCAATATTGTCCTCTTAATAAATAGAGTGTTGACAAATTTCGTTTTCTTACGTCGTCATAAGTTACACGGTACTCTCTAAATTTCTTAGAGTGATTTTCCACTACAATAAAAGTTAAAAATTTACTCTATTAGAGTGAATTCTAACTCTTTTATTGAGTGAAAAATCACTCGAAAAATTGTAGTGGCAGTATTTTCACTCTAAGAAATTTAGAGAGTATCAAGTCGAGGTGCATCTCGAATTAATATAAAATAAACTCTACTTTTGTTAATGCTATTTATAAGTTTTTAAAATTAAGAAGTAAATATAATTTTATCCATATATCTCGATTTCTATATAACTAAATGTACTCACTACATAGATTTTTATGATTTGATTTATTATAATTTTTATAAAAAATTGAGAATACAAATTTTGTTATGAATTTTAATATAATTACTTTTTCATACGTGTATATAATGGCGTTGTACATAATTCGCAAAGTTCTTGCGATTAGTGTCGTTTATCGTAATGCAAATTCGATATGCGAATTATTATTTCCACATAAAACAATTTCTAAAGGTTAAGACACATCTTACGATCTTACGAAAGAGAATGCAATCTTCTAGCTAACTTCGTCGCTGCTGAAAATGTAGTTCGGGAAACAGCCGATATCTCCCCCGCTGCTTAACGGATTTTCTTCGAAGCGAAGACACTTATCCCACGATACTTCCTACCTCGATATACGACTTCGATCGGAACCATAAGTTTTCCTTAGCTGCAGGTGTACTCGAACGTTGCCCGCATCCGTGGCTGTAATTTGTGAAATAAATGTACGAGCTTGAGTTTTCTCTTCTTCTCCTGAACCAGAGTCCTTGTGCTTTCGAGCTTTCCGGCTTCCACGCACGATTTAGATCCGATTCGATTTAATGCTCCCTCGAAATATACGCGGTGCTCGCAAATCGACAAGAAGTGACTAACAATACTGGACTAACAATAAAAAAAACAAGGCTGGAATAAGAAATGATCTAAAAATACAATTGTACTATTCAATTGTGACTTTAAGCTTTTATATTCGTTAAAGAAACGTGTTAAACAACGTGACTACGAATGTTAGAACAATCGCTACTTTTAGTTCGTTCGCTCTCTGATATTTGAGATTCACAGGACATTCGACGATCGTATCGTGCTCGTTTCATTCCAAGTAAAAGCGGGTAGAACTAAAAGTGCGGGGATCCGGTTACGCCACTCGCCGCTTAAGTGTTAACTTCGAATTCAGCGGTTCGCGAAACTTCAGCCAGGCTAATCGCACGAATGCGATTTCACTGCTCTCTTGATATCGGAGCCTTCCACTTCTTTCGCGGTGAATCCGTGGAGAGGACGAGCCCTGGGAAACTTGGCCGCGGATCGCACGGCGAACCGCGCGGGCGGCCTTATCTTATCCGGGCGTTTCGTAGCGCGCGCCTCTTCCACAAAAAAGCAAACATCACGAGGTAGCACCTGTGTGGTTTCGTAACCGCCTGATGCCGCGAGGCAAAACATCTTCCACGAAATGGCTTTACGACTTAATTACAGAGACGAACTTATGCGTCTAATAATGCGACTAATGCTCGCGCGGCACGATTTATCATCAACAGAGATTGCACGTTGCCCGATTCGAGTTTCAATACCAAGAGGACTGACAGTTTATTGATCTATTAATTAGCAAAGTTCAGCTGTGCCTATTTTAAGTTTCCGTTGAATGTGGGAGTGATAAAAGATAGAAATGACGAGTGTTAAAAATACCAGACGTACGTCACATTACTGATAAAAGTTGGCACACAACCGGATATAAGAGTATTACACTTTAATTAGCATAATTAATTGGAATCATAACCCAATTGCCTAATGACTTTGTATGACGCTATCGCGCTGTTGTTATTCAACTTCTCTGTCATTATTTGTTAAGTTTTAATGACTTGTACGCGTAACACCATTATATGCGTGAATGTCGATATAATGTTTTATTCCTTGATATTGCCCCTAGATTATTAGAATTAGCTTGCCAATGTCAGCATATTTCGTAATTAAGATCGACGCTTACTTCGAAGGAAACATCCCTTGATCGCGCGAGGCCTTTACGGATCGTTGTCGTCGTAAACGTCCGCTCAAGCCGAACACCTGTTTGATCGACGAGAACAAGGCGTCGCGACGTCGAGGTAAACGAGAGCTTTCGATCAGGCCCCTCCTCGCTCGCTCGCTCGATAAGGTGTACAAAGTTAGCCCAGGCTCAGCTGGCTTAACGTTCCATTAGCGGGCTCGAAGCCGGCGATCCGCGCACGTTAAACCTCGGATTAGATGCTCAAACCTCCTGTCTCCTCCCACCTCTCCTGTCTGTTCCGCGTACCTTCCGATATGTATACAGGCACGTAGATGTATCGATAACATGTGCTCGTGTCTTAGATGTTTGGGTTACAAGACTACGAGACACCGCTTTAAAGTACATCAGCTCGCTCGACGCGCCGGGAAAGCCGTAGTGCTTCTTCCGAGAAGAATCACTAGCGCATCACTCTCGCAATTCTGTCGCATTCATAGCGGTCATAAAACATCCCTTTATCGCACATTTGAAGAGAGTCAAGCATAATTTTATATTAGGTCGTTCTGCTGTCCTAACTGGAATATCGATTGGAATCGGAAAATTTAATCGTTTGTTGTAAAAGTTTACAATACTACAATAACATAAAGTGTCCTTTGTTATCTGTATTCTCACCATTTTTTTTTATTTCAAAGACAGAATAACTAAAATTTGATTTTTCAACAAAAGTATTATTGATATATGAAATATTTCCCTAATATACATGTGATAAATGTCGGAACGTTACGATGAAAAATCGGCGAATATTTCAAAGCATTTTTCTCTTTAGCTATTTTGAGCTACGTTTTAACTGTCAATATAAATTTTCTGCATTTACAGTTTTTTGCTGTAACTTAATCGATCATTGTGTCGATTTAACTTAATGTCAGTTTAAATAAAAGCTGGATAGCAACTTATCAGCATTATTCATGAAAGCGCGTAGAAACACAGAGAGAAGGCCAACTTTTTCATCCGATTCGAGTACCACAAAAGAGAGAACTTTTACTTATTCATTCCATCAAATTAGGGGCAGAGTAATAGCCGGAGCCCGACGAAGGATACAGAACTTTCCTTTGGCATCCGAAGCCTAACAAGGTCTCGCATACCGGGCGGTTGATTAAAACGGCATTAGTCCGACTGTCCTAGGGACCGATCGATTCTGGATATAGGCAGGCCAATCACCTAATTAAGCCTACCTCTTCCTTCCGCACTTTCTCTACGAGGCGATTTAATTATTATTTCACGAACGCTTCTCGCCTTCGGGGGGTAATTCTTAGGGTTGTCGCTTTTGTGCTTTATTCCCTTCGCTAAAACAACTACGAGATTACAGGAAACTTTGCTTCAGCCAAGCACGAGTACAAGTAAGTTTACAAGTTGGAGGTATTTTAACTCACTTCATCAATAAGTATCAAGTAATAAAGTTGAGATTTTACGTTAAAAATATGTGTAAATCAACATACACGCGCGTATTTGTAAAAACTTTATATAATATTGTTATAAATTTATAGTATTCGTCAAAAAAGAAAGATTATAAAAGAAAAATATACGAAATTAAAAGTTAAAAACAATTCTCTTATTCTTGATATTTAATATTTATTAACATGATTTAATGTTCAATATTAAGTATCATAATATCATAAAAAATATAAAATTTTATATAAAAAAAATCTATTGAGTAATAATAACGAGCGTACATTATACGAAAAGTTTCTGTGAGTATATTTGGGAAAGTGCATTTACATCAAAGAAAAGCATGTGGTAAGCCCAACGAGTGATTAATGAAGTGCCGCCAACAAGATGTCGAACCTTTTTCGCACGATGTAACGTCCCTCAGGACAGATATTAGCCTCACAAAAACTGAGTACACGGCACATCACGACTTGCATTTTATCCCTAATTGCGTAATTAATCAATAGTGAGTGGTAGTGTCACCAGTGAAAAACGTATCACAATATTTTTAATTTAATTAAGTAGCATATTACTTATTATATTCTTCTTATTTTGAATATGATGTATGTATGTTATTACTTTACCCATCTTGAATATTTTTAAATGCAAAGGAGTAGTAACTTTCACTAACCAACAGAAATTGTATTAGAAGATTCGTTGAAACGTTCACTTATGAAATATTCATGCCGCTGTGGGTATTCCGATAAATGCGCTTTACTGTAATTTCGTGCACCAAATCTTCCCTTTCCCGATAAAGACCGTTAGGAAACAGATCCGTCGATGTTTGCGAATGCTGCATATCGGGTTAAAGCTCATGCCGGCAGCCATGCGATAGGATGTGCTCGGAATAATGCAATCACCGTCAGTAGGAATTCCGGGTATCGGCACCGCGACGTGCGTTCTGTTTGACGAAATTCAAGACATTCCAGGGCAACAATGCTATCCGTTGTTTCTGATACCTCCTGTTTCAGGACGTAGCTGGGCAACATCGGCGACATGGTACGATCAAGCAGAAATTAATTGGACCTCTGAGACGATTACAAAGCAAGGCGATAAGAAGGAAATACCTCGGCCGAAAGGAAAGTTTAAAATTAGTTTTGAGGAGGCTACTTGTATTTTTTTATCACAATACTTTCTATGCATTGCAAGTTACTACATTACGGCGTAAATTACTTATTATTACATACGGGCACCGCTTTTCAATATTATTGTAAAAGCATAGCGCTCTCGAACTTTTGGAGAGCCTACCCGGTGCAAAACTTTTGAGTGATCAGTCAGAATTTCTAAGCTCACGATTTAACAATTTTTCACAGACGAGCAAGTTTAAATCGCCACAGCCGGCGTACTGACGGTTAACTTTTTTTCGTGCACTTTCTGATTTGATGTGATGTACGGTGCACATGCAGTAAAATTTTCTTACTTTATCCGTAACTTGATACCTGCCCCTCTCATCCCTCTCTTGCGAAGGTTTAACGACTGATTTATCCTGTTCGTAACTTAATTTCGCGCAGCTAAAATCGATACACCGCCATCAGCGTACATTGGCTCGCTCATTAAAATTTATAATGTTTAAAACCGTGCTTGGGCACCACTTTGGAAACGATCGTGTGTTACCGTACGAATTTTAGATAAGGCGGAAAACGAGTAATACCACATCCACGACGGAGTTAAACGTCGTGCGTGCTATAAAGTGGGTAAATGTCAGTACCTATAAACGCGTACAAAATTAACAAGGAAATGAAGCGCGAGCGGTCGGGTTACTCTTCGTTACGATGGCGCCGCGCTGCACCAGCGGTTTTGTGAGTGATTTTATGGCTACGTCCCGGCGTGCTTTACGACCTGACCCCTGATCCTGAAACATGCCAAATTACAGCACGATCTCTCTCTCTCTCTCTCTTCCCCTTTCTCTTTCTCTCGCTAACCACAAGAGCTCTCTGGGAAAGAGACGAAAATTGAGAGGCTCTATCGATCTCACGTTTCCTTTGGACGTGGACCAATAAAACCCGCGAGAGGCTTGAAGCGCATTCTCTGCGACACATGCCTCGGCGATACAGCTTATCTTTAAGGTTTCTGTTGGATACTAAGCCGCTTTATCTAGTTGAGATGAAAAGTTATCCAAATATCGATTACCGATTACTCGCCAGGATGTAAGTGCTTACAGAGGAGCCAGCAGAGCGTAAGAACCTTTTCAATTTTATCCTTTTTTTTTTCGTAAATCAGGAAAAATTCTAGACATTTTTACGTCGACAATATTGCTGACGATCATTGGATTCTGAATCACTCTCAAATTAAAGTAATATGACATAACTGCAATTCCTAAATTTCGCCGTGCATTTCGCAATCAATTGCAACCTTTAATCTGCATACTGTTCGCGCTTGCGACAGGCTTTCATTTTTTTTTTTTACAACTGCGCGGTACTATCGGCGAGAACTGTATTTTTTGATCCGCGTATTTCGTGTGTGTGTCACGGGTTTCGAAAATAATAATTCTACGGTAAAAAGCGAAGTCTCTCGCTCGCGTCGCGAGACTGCGTATTTTTGGGGCAGGAATTCGGGAAGCGCGGCAGAGAGGCAAATCGATACGTGCCGAACGATGGGGGAGGAGGGGGAGGGGGAGGGGGGAGGGTTGGGTATCGCGAAACGAGTCGGCAGAGGCCCGAATTAGGGTGGCGCGATGTGGATTGATTCTGAATGAGGCGGGGGACATGTCTCGCGTAATCCGACGACAGGTTACTTAGCGAGCCGCCTGCATAGTAGACGGATATATAGGCGCAACAATTTAATTACCGGCGGCTATACGCCATGCCAGACACGTTTCTCATAACGGTCCCCCGGCAACCGGCTGATTACCGCGCGCGCTAACTTTGCGTCTCGAAGACGTCGCCGGCACAAGAAGTCCCGGGTACGACGAAACATCGTCCTCGCGTTGCGCCGTAATGCTTGATTCTCTATCCAACTGAGTGTGCTGCACTTCCCACGATTTACGCGGTTACCGCGCAAGGCGAACGCGCGCTCCCCGAGAGCTTCTAAACTCGAGTTATTTAGCAAATTGCGACTCATCCTCGAAAATGCAGACTTATTATTTATTGACGTTATAATTAGAGATATACAGTGTATGTACAAAGTGCCTTTGGCTTACCGCGTTTCTCGGCATCTGTGAATCTTTGAACTATATATAATTAGATATTTCATCGACAGAGTTTATTTAAACACCATCTCTAAATATTCTACTTATATCTTAATGCATTTTTAAATTGAAATTTTAATAGGATTATTTAAAATTGAATAATAGATTGAACTTTGAACTGGTGCTACGAGATTTTCGCTTAGAGAAAGTCGGTTAGAAAACTCTAAATTCTTAATTTGTCTTAATTGTCAGCTGATGTCTTAATTGAATAAGCTGAATGAATTCTCTAAATTTGTAACACGTATAGAAGGCATTTTTAATCAATAACTACTGGCAAAAGAATATTTTAGGACAGGTCGAGCACTCAAAATTCTAAATTTTTTACATCAGGCTCGATATAAAATGCACTTGTTAATCGTAATGATAATGATTGCAATATTTAAGAGAGGAAAAAGCTAGGAACACGATAAGGTTGATTAAAGAGGAATTACTTAGGTCCGATTACATCAGTAAAAACTTTCAGGAGAGAAGTAAGAAGTACTTGTAAATGTCAGAATTGCGAAAAGAGCTCGACTAGAAACAAAGCTACCGTCGGGCGTAACGTCTCTTCTCTCTCGCCTCTTTTTCCCGGGAATGCGTTAGTTTATCCCCGTCGCAACAAGACGTCTTATTACTTTTACATCCACTTCGCGTCTGGGCTTTCTCCTGAATATCTGACTCGCCTTGTACTTGGAATGGTCCGCGCATCGAACATCCGAGATACGATTTCCGCACGTATTTCTGCATTGCATTTGCATTTTTTAGAGAGACCACCTGCTTGCACCACGCATCTAGTCCATCCGGAGTTAGAAACGGCATTTCGCTCTCCGGAGAATCCAGCGAGATCGAGAAAGTTTGATCAAAACTCGCGGCCGAAACGACAAATTTATGTGCGGTCGAAAAAAACGGTGAGGTCAGATTTATGAATTGCAAAGGTAGAATGTTAGCATATTTTGCACCTCAGCTATCTGAAATAAGTAATATCGCTCTCTAAGCTGAAAGAATAGTGCCCGATTTTATTCTTCGAGAAATTCCATTAAAAAATGTGTTTTTAATTGGAATAAATAAAATTAAAATTTAATTAGAATTACTAATTCCAAAGTATCTTTATAATTACGAAAGCTATGGTTATTGTTATACAAAAAAAAAAGTAGTTAAGAAAAATTAATCTTCCTTCCCTTTGATTTGTAAACGAGTTACTCAACGAAGACGGGATTTTAAATTAAATTAGTTCGCAAGAAGATTCATTTGACTATGAATACGAACGTGAGTTTAACTTTAAAGCGCAGGAGAACATTTCGGGAATATTAAATGAGATATCTAAACCTGCAAAGCTGAAGGCGGGAACGTCATCTTAGCGCGAACGAGGAAAGGTTTCATGTGACTTTTATTCGGGGTCGTCCGGTGAGACGGCGATGTGGCACTCACGCCTAACCGAAGGAGATGAGAATGTGTCCCGATACGGGATAAAAGAAGCTTTCGTTGGGTACGACGGTATTGATCCCCCTCGCGATGGGACCATCGTCGTCTCGCGGAAAATTCCTGAAAGAAAACACTAGCAAGCGACGATCGTAAGAAGCGGATCGTTAAGCTTCTTTTTTCCTGTCAACAGTCGCGCGAAAATATCGATCCCACGTCACCGATAAGTCGCTACTTATGGTGAATATTTCTTCGATAATTTTAAGTACCTCATCCTTGTAAATAGCTTAAAGCCCTTTTCTTCTTGACGGAAAGATCCACTTTTTAAGTTTTAAATAAATAAAAATAAATATATCTTCGCAAACTTTCTTTATTTTCTCCAAAAATTTATTTTTAGTAATTGTAGCTTCATAAAAAATTAGTGGACATAAACGCTTTTACAAGCACTTGTACAAATCGTCGCGTTGTAAATCGGTGCGAATAATATCATGCAAACGATTGCAGTAATCAATTTCACTTTTCATTAATATCGTCTGTATAAAAATCCCGAATGGCGGTTATACGCCGTGCGCTCTTCAATGTAAAGCTGCGTCAAAGAAGAAAAAAATCCGGCCGCCCCGCGAGAGGAAAATTCAATGTTCGATAACCGGATACATGCGAGCATCGGCTTAAAATCTAATTTTCAAACGCAGGCCTGGACCCTTTTGGACAAAATTCAATCGGCCCATCTCGCTTATAACGCTCATCGAGCAACGCTCGTTATACGTACAGATGTCGTGCGAATGTAGGGAGTCCGCGACACACGGCATAGTTGAATATGCAAATTGAATAAAAAACAAAAATTTCTGCTACAATTTTTCGAATCTTGCGTTATATGCGTTTATAAAAATTTACCTACGATGAATCTGTAATCCCATGTAAGATTAATAATGTAACATAAACTGATGTATGGAATAAATAGAGATTCAATTTTTTGTAAGCTCTAAAATACATACCTCGCACGCTTGTCAGATCTCGAGACAACCTGCAAAGAAACAAAACGAGCTCTGTGTGTCGTGGGCTTAAGCTCGTTCTATCGAAAGAGAGCGGAGAGAAGAAGGGATGAGCCTCCTACCTGAAAAGAAGCTACCCTCTCAATACGTTAGATCAAGAGAAAATCCAGGAGTGTGCGACAGCGTGATCTGCATCGTCTATCCGTAATCGATAGAATCTCTGTGTTTTCCGCTGTCACGATCACACGACAATCTCGTTAATGAAAAGCGACCGTCGACTCTCTCGAAAGCCTAATACACATTCTGAAATGGTACGAAGGAAAACGTGCGATGGCTAATAATAAGTCGATTAAAGTAAAATTCCCGTTGCATGATGTATAATCCGTAGGTCTTTTACTTTGTGTTTCCTTGCGTTTCAGCGACTTATTACTCAACGTCGCTTTGACGTGAACTAATGAGGCTTTTTTTTTAAATAAAACAAATTGCAAATTTTTACGGAAAATGTTTGAAAGGCACAAGATTATAGATATCCCCCATAGATAGATTGGTTAATTGTTTGCATTTAGGTCCGGATAAAAGAATAAAAGGAACTGATCTGAATGAACTAAGCTGAATCCATAAATACAAATGTTCATTCAGTGGCAATTCTGACAATTTTATTTTTATCTTAAATGTTACACAACGTTTCGACCAGATGTTTTCTGGCCCTTATCAAGTGTACCACACATACACTTGATAAGGGCCAGAAAACGTCTGGCCGAAACGTCGTGTAACATTTAAAATAAAAATAAAATTACCAGAATTGCCATTAAATTAACATTTGTATTATTTTACCGCTGGCAACGTTAAGATATTTACTTTGAATCCATAAAGTACAGAATATATCTAGTAGAAAATGTGTACGTGTGTGTAAAAAATATATTTCAGCCAAATAAGTGGAAAGTATTAACATATTAAACTCACGCGTCTGTTGCCGAGTTATGGAAACTGTAAGTTATGAAGTTTAATCTTGTCGCCAGTGATAATCAAGAATAACAAAGTTATTCTTGTTATGATCGATGTTATATTAAAAAAAAAAAAAAAAAAAAAAAATTACTGGCACAAAACTAATGGATTCACAATGTTTCTGTATATAATAATCACTTGAATCTTAGTTGTTTTTAAATTATCATTTGAAAAGGGCCTAAAGTTTAAGCGTTATGGATTTTTTAATAATATTATTAAACTTTAGCAATTGGGTCGAGTGTAAACAGTATCTTACATTATTGTTGTAAATTATAAATAGATAGTTTTACGATGTACATTTTTGGACGTGGTTGACCGTGCCAGAAAATCGCTGTACACGGCACATGGAGACGCGCTTTGGCACGTCCTCCTATGACCGGGGGAAGAGCTGCTTACCAGCCGCGACCTCCTACAGTGGAGAAAGAGGGAACCCCTCCCAATACATACAGAGGAGATCAGAGGAAAGCTCGGCTGGTCCGTAATCTGTATCACATCTTTCTCCTTTACACAACCATCGTCCCCTTGGTCTCTTCGTCTTTCCAAAATCGATTTCGGTCGGTGCGGGGCCGCGCCCAGTGAGCTCGACACGGCGAGAGTTCGACTTCGAGCGAGAGGGTAGGCGAGGAGGCTCTCTTCTCTGTGAGGGAGAGAATGACGGGATAAAAGGGACGGTAGGAAGGAAAAGAGAGAAATAGAGAATGAGAGGAGCGATGAGGAGAAAGGGGAAGGAAAAGAGGCAGAGAGGGAGGGAAAGAGCGAGAGAGAGAGAGAGAGAGAGAGAGTTAGCCTCATTTAACCGAGAAGGCTCCTGCCACGTCGTGCGTGCGATACTCCCGCCCTTCGTCTCCGTGCCCTTTTCGTGCGGTTCTACCACCCGCCCAATGCCGCAAACCGCTCCAAGTTTCACCTTCGAGCTCCTTGGGGATGCTATAGGCTGCGTCTAGGAGCGCTTAAGACCCGGGCTCGACCGAAACTTACTCGGATGGCGAAAATCGTTTCGCGTTCTTCCACGTTTGTTTCCTGACGGTCGGCAGATTTAGGAAATTCCCGAAAGCAGTAGGAATCGTTCTGCAAAATTATACTTCAAAAGCGCACTCTTCATTTTAAGATCAGCTCTCTCCTTTCCCTCGTGGAATTTCAAATCGAGCCGAAGAACGAAATTGATTGTAAAATAGAGTGAGGTATCGTTGAATTAAAAGTCACAAAGTATTAAAAAAAAAAAGAGAGAGATATGCTTAAAAAGAACGAGCTTTTCTTCCAAATCTAAAACCCCCGAAGAATTGGGAAAAAGTAATCTCTTCTTCCTGCCCGCAAGACTCGCAGCTATATCACGGGAGTCACGGGAAGAAGAATAATACGAGCGTTCGTCTTGCGATGCATGCGCTTGCATGGCACGCACGCATCGGCGTGCACGTGCGAAAACCACGCGCGCGCTTCGTTCTACATAGCAGCTCTACCTCACGTATGTACGTGTCCGCATTCGGAATGCCCTTGCACACGAAACGGGGCACTTCTGCCATCACCGCCGACCGTCGCTTTCGCGCGTATGCACGTCCCGGCGCACATGACTACCCCGTATAGTCGCATTTTCTCGAGCCAATGGCTGTGAAATCGAGCGTTTTCCCCGCTTCTTTCTCTTTCGTCGCGCGCGCCCGCGCGCGCGCGTCTCCTCTTCCGCGGAATTGCGGACGCACTCGAAACTACTACGTCTTCCCCCAGCGGCTTGTGGAATTCCGTTCGGTTCCTCGGGCATGCCGGTCGACACGACGGCATGGAACTCGAGTGGGGAACATCAATTCCGAGCGGCGAAAACGACCGCACTGCTACAAACTGCATTTCGTCTTGCATTTGCGGCCGACCTCCTTTTCCTATCGTAGAAGAAAGCCCGGATTTTTTCCTGAAGACAAATAACACTCTAGATTGAAGGATAGGGATTGAACGTCTCTTTTGTTACGCTGACCAAAACGATCCTTAAGGAATCGTTAAATATTAATGGATTCATTCTCTTTATATTATCTTTTGCTTTTTCTATCCCCGGATAAACTAAATAAAATATTTGCTACCCATTATCTGCCTGTGTTCAAACATAGACATTTATCCATTAGCTAATTTACCAGATATAGTTTATCCGAAGATGGAACAATCAGACCTAAAGCGGCCTCTAGGCGCTCAATAATATTGTACAATATTCTAGATAATTGAAAATAAACTCAATATAGCCTCCAGAAAATCAGTAATACTGTACGATTTCTACATTGTCCAATAATATTGAGCGTCTAGGGACCACTTTAAACAGCTCGTCGCTGCTTTTCAAACTCTTAACAGACTCGTTTGAAACAGTTCTTCTGAAAGGATTCCGATAAAAGATTATAAAATTTCATCTTGCATATACATAAAAAACAATTCGTTAAAATATACAAAAAGAAAAAGTGAGGACAAGTATTGAAATCATCGATTATTCGAGAGATAATTGTGGCTTTACACAGACATAATAATTTTTTCAATTTTTACAAAAATTTGTTTTCCAAGATCTCAAAATATTATAATATTTTTAAAAAACTATTAAAAATGAAAAAATTGATTATTTTTAAAGATCAAAGATTTCTTAATGTGGTTTGAATTGTACTTTTTCTGTTGCAATTTAGATTTTCGTTTGCGTTCTTTTCTCTGGAAAAAAACATCCATTCAACTAATTCGAGTTTTCACTTTGATCCTATTATCTGAGAAACACTTATCCAACCAATTCAAGTTTTCATTTGAGTGCTATTCTCTGAAAAGCACCTACTCACTGTCTAATTGTCTAATTTAGAAATCGTTGAGTATAAAGGATTATATCATGAAGGATATGAAAAAATGTTTTAATCTTTTTAAGTAACAAAGTTAAAAAATTGAGGAAGCAGTTAATAGTTTAGATATTTCATCTTTTATAATTCATGTTTAAATATGTATATTTTTCTTTTGTATAATAAGTTTACTTACAAAACATGAGTATTCTAAACCTAATTCCCTTACAGTTCAATTACGTCGTTTACAGTTCAATTATATTTACAATTGTTTTAGCGTTGCGAAACAATTTTTCGTTTATATTTTTATTTATAACACTTGCTTGCAATAACCAATTTTAATTGCAATGCAACAATCAATAGTCAATTAATATTTTTACATTGCAATTCAAATGATAATTATTACTAGTCTGTGAAAATTGTTAATCTTTCATCCGTGATTTGAGTATCTTATTTATGCTTTTTTAATGTGACAAATGTTAGTTTCGCGTTTCAACATTTTTTACAATGAAACATTAAGTTTCTGAACGCTTTGTGCTTGCTGTAACTTTCTTTTTGTGCAAAATTACATTTATTCGTGCAGTGTAACCTTGTTTCATAGTGTCCTTTGACTTCTCGAAGATGCTAATCGATAATCAGAACTCGTCGAGAATTGTCGTTCATTTGCGCAAATAACTCCCGCGAGTACAAAATCTCGTTGACCCGATTTGCTTTAACTGCGGTGCTTGAGAAAAAAATGAGGAAAAAAAATCCGCCGAACTCAGTCTGGCTGCTCTTAATCTTTCTTCGAGTAACCCAATGATTTCTATACCCGGAAAATACCGCGGCTCTTTTTTACGACCGGCATAACTTCGCGGCTAAAGTTTAATTAAGTAATGCACTTCCGTCATTGCGCCCGCGGTGTTGGTGCTGCATGCGCGCGACGCCGATTTTCCCTCGGAATTTTTCTTTGCTAGAAGACTAAGTGCCACCCATCGGCCATAACTTGTCGACAAAGAAACCTCGCTGGAGCTGGTTCTTTTCAATGACAACTCGGAGAGAAGCTTGAAAAATGCGGAAATTTATCCAACAGAACGCCGCTCTTGAAAATCCGTAGCGATGACTTCCAACGGCTTCCGTTGGTTTATCTTTCAGGAAATTGAGCCTTCTCTCCTCCTCGCACAATTATGCCATTTTTTAAAACTCGGAGAATATTCGGCGACGTTCTATGCGCGTGTAATACGAACGCATAACTCGCATTTTAGTTGCGTTTTATGTCACACTCGCGAGCGCAGTTGAGACGAAGAAAATTGAAAATTTTTCAGACGTCTCGTAAACTCACAGCATCCCGTGGAACACTTAAATTTATTGAGTCAAAGACGGAGAGAGAGAATGTCTTGGATTTATTACGAGTACTCTTTATAACAATGGATACTCAAGAGCAATTAATAACAGCAGTTGCTCTGTCATAGAAATTTCGACGAAACTTTGTAATAAATAATTATATGTACAGTAAAAGATCTTGGCATACGCTAAATCTGAAGAATATTTAAATAAATTAGAAACTAGTTCAAGTTAAAAGAAGATTAATGTCCGAAAAGTTTATCGGTCAAGTAACGAGATTAAATTAATATCAACTGAATATTTCAATACAATTTCAACAGAAGTTTAATCCAAGTTTCAGCTGCCGAGAGAAACTTAACGTTGACGGTTACGTTGAGAAGTTACGGCAAATAATTGCAAAATGATCCGCTGACGGAAAATTTCTACTTCAACGAATCTGAAATGCCCCCCGTGTACGAAGGAGAAGACAATTTGATTCCTCGCGTTGTTTTCGACTGAAATCCGGAGCGCGAACCTGAGAAATAGGAGCATCGGGGAAAAGACCGAGAGGATACGGTCCTCCCGCTATACGGCGGAGTTATATTTTCAGGCTTGCGGCAGATCTCTCGCCGATTTCGCAATATACAGCTGCCGGGGAGAGTTTTCCCCCCGGTGAGATATAGCACCCCGTGAAATTGCTCGCGAGCGGCTCGATGACGTATTGCGCGACGACGAACACACCGGGTATAACCGAGAGTTCTACAGTACCGGGAGCCAGCCGGTTGCGAAAGCACTACGGTATGCGAATTTGACGACACAGGAAAACTACTTATTCCTCCCGATCCTTCCCCTCGCTCGCTCCGGTATTTAATCGGCGCTTTTCGAGATCGCACTCCGGGAAAGTACAGCGTTTAGTTCTAAAAAAAAAGAAAAGAAAAAAAACGAAAAAATAATGTTCTCTCTTTTCGTTGCACACTGCAGGAAAGTATTTCGCAAATCCGTTTACTCGCTATTTTTCCACGACAAAGGTTTCAAGGCAGATTTTCCTCGAGGAAAATTAATTTTCCAAAGACAAGTCCTTTATATATGTCATCACTTTTAATTCTTTAAGGATCGCTAATTAACGACATAAAGTAAACTGATAATTTGATATGGTATCTGATTACATGAATTAAAGAATATTCTTTGAAAGATGATACTATATTCAGCGTACAAAGAACTTTCAAGACCTCGGAATCTTATCGCAGCTGTTTTAAGCGAAACTAATTTCACTAAGAGCATTTCACTCGCCGCGCGGATAAAATCTAGCAGATTCTTTCTATTACGACCTGTGTAGATGTTTACCCGATGTCACCTATTGATTTCGGCAAGATGTTGCCGCGTTATTACGCACACGCGATCCAAGCGGACCAACAATAACGGGGCACACAATTGCCACGACGTTCGTTTCAGAGTGCAGTTTGAATAGATTTTAATGTGCGCTCGCTAATTGGCCACAGGTGTGCACCTGAGCAAGTCCCGCAGGAGGAGACCACGTTGGAAACGCGCAGTGTAAGTGCACGAGCTGGTCGGTGCAGTATTTACGAAACAACGATCATTTTGCAGAAGCGCGTTCAGAATTGCTCTCGTTAGCGCGCGCAACAGCGTAGAAGCACTATATTTCGCTTAATTTTATCGCGAAGGCCACTTTTTGCTTCGTGAAATAAATATACCTTTTTCGAAGAGAGCTAACAGATAAAACAACTGAATCGGATAAACAATTGTTTCGATTTATAATTTAGCAACAATAAAGGTGTGAATAAGTATTATATTTATTTCCAAAAAGAAGTAATGTATATTATGTATACAAAATAGTTTTTTATACGTAGACGTTGCAGATGTTACGTTGTCTCCCAAGCCCCCGCCAAAAAGAAACTGTAGATTCCACTTTACTGGTAAACAATTATCGATTTATCTGCCGCGAGAGTCAGATCCCGAAGTTTCACGGCGTGAAATCGCAGTCGCGGTGCACCCTATAATGCTCAGACTGGACCGGTCGGCATAGTCGTTTTCCGTCTCGCGTGTAATCCGGTCCTTTGTAGGTTGGCCCTGGCGCGCTCCGCTTCGCTTGATTATTAATTATTATTGGAAGGCAAATGTAGCGTGACTGTTGCGCGCGGCAGGGATCGATAGTTTCATGCACGACGACGAGCCGCGCGCTCGAAGAGGATTAATTCGGTAGCAAGCGAGACTCCTCGGACGGACGCTTCTGCCTTTATCATCGGTCTTCGTGCTCCTCGATTTTCTCCCGGAGCGTCGAACTTACCCCCCTGCTCCTCTCCTGTCGTATTTATAAACTTTTCGCCATTGAAAGCACTAGCCACGGGGCTAGTTGGGAGAGAGAGAAAGGGGTGGGGGGAGGGGGAGAGAGCGACGCGGACCTTTTCTCTCGGTAGGAACTTCTCTAGAAGGATATTGACGTCGAGAGATTTCTCGGCGTTGGCAGGACGATGAAAACTTCGTAATTTCGGACGTGCTCCAGTTTGCCCGTTGATGACTTTAGCTGAGCCGAAGCTATTGCGATCCTTTGCAGACTCGCGCGCCCGGGCGCGCTTATATACGCTCCCGGGGACTGTTACGCGCCGAGACGAAAAGTTTGGAGCGGCATACTCGACCGGTTATTAATAGGAGAAATACGACGGTTTCATCGCGCGGCGAACAATTTTGCGATTGCTCCCGAAAGCGTCGTTTAACACGGTCAGGAGCGTTTTCAGGAAAAAAATGTTGCACATGAAACTCCATAGAAATAAAGAACTCAGTCTTCAAGTACGTTGCACATTTTACGCTTTAATATAAAATACTATACATTTTTTTTATAAAAAACTATTATTCTCTCAGGCTTTCTGATATCGTATACATTTTTAACATAATTATTAGTTTATAAAAGTATCATATTTCGAATTCAGTAAAATATTCAGCGACGAAAACACATCTCGGGATGGAAAATAATAATTGAGCGCTCTCATTGAAAGCTCTCGCACAATATTTGTAGTGGGATGAGAAATTGCTGGGGTTTATCGGATCGTGGAGTGGACTTAATAAAAATCCGCTGCTGTTCGTCGCTGCATTAAAGACGAGCAATATAATAAGAAATACGCTCGGAGGGCAGTCCTGCACGGAGGTCTTCGATAAATTGCGGGCTCAATAGTTCCAGCGGCACATTTTCTCCGATCTCGCGCGTCCGAGCGGCGAAAGGGGGGAAGACCGGGTAGGAAACGTGGGGTCCATCCGGCAAGTTAAAGTTATCGTTTTCATAACTCCTCGCGCACTCAAAGGGGGTGGGACCGGCCGATGAAAATATGCCGCTGTTACGGGAGGATTAGCGGGGCTTAACCGGGAGATTTAGATTCATCTGGGGCTGGGCGTGCTCGCTAAATATCTAATCCGGAAATATTGTTGTCTTTGCTCAGGATGTCGGCAGGATGTCGGGGGACGTGCACACGACGGAATTCTCAGCGGATAAATCCCACGGCCCGCACTAAATATCACTTTGCAACGTTAGCGTAGTATTACGTAAAACAAATTGCGGCACAATATGTAGGCCCTCGCTCTTTTGATCTGACTTCTCGGCAGGGAGATGAAAGAAATGCGCCATCACGGTACTTGCACTGTATCACCCCTTATCGTTTTTTTTTTATCGCGATGTAACTTTGTGGATATCCTCGTGATTGTTTGCATTTGCCATCGCGGAACTTTTTTTGGCTATCTGAAGCCTACCCAAAATAATCTTTCTAACATATATAAAAATATATCGAGTGAAATATTAATATACTAACTTTTCTTAATGAATTTTTAATCAGTTACTGTGAAAAGCAAACTTGTGGCAAAATATATTTTTTATTTACTAAAACTTCAACATATTACAGCACTTGTTTCATAATATTTGCTTCTAAAAAAAAAGACCAGTAACTGTTTCATGTAGCTGCTTTGCATTTTAATGAAAGAATTCTTTGATGTAAAACAGTTTGCAGAGGCTTGTAAATATCATCAGAAAGCATATGAAAGTATTGTTAACGGAATAAAAGATAATGGGAAATAAACATATGTTTCTAAAAGAAAAAAAATTCTCGAGGAATAATGAGTTGAGGTTCCAGTAACTAGATTTTTCACACAATATGATTTTTAATAATTTATTAAAATTTTCAGGGTTTTTTCGTTATCGGAGTTTTGAATAGCTTTTTTCACCTTAAACTTTTAATTTATTGTATAACATATGCTGCTTTCCATTTACATCAAAACTCAGATAATTCTCACTTGTGACGTCATAACTCAGTTAAATGCACGTTCCTTTTGCATTCTCACAAGTGAGATTCAACTGAGTTTTTTCCTACAATCTGAGCAATTTCAAGACCGTGTGCTTTATTGAGTCTCGCTTAACTCACTTTAGAAGTGAAGTTATATATTGAGATAATTTTGTCATTAAAATAAGCGTGATCACTTGCATGTTTCTTTAAATCTGAGTAATGACGTCACTATCCGATTATAAAATACTCACATTACTGAGTGACACATTACTCAGTCTCACTTTCAGATAAATGGAAAGCAGCATTTATAAACATATGATGAAGAAAATTGAAATTTTTATATATGTTAATGTCACTAGATATTTCTCTTGTATACTTATGTTAATAATAATGTACTAAACAAGGAATACTGATATAATATATCATTTTTTAAATTCTGTTTTCTTACTTAACTCAAAACACTTGTCTTAAACATAAAATTAAAAATTATTTCAAATTTAGTATCCGAAAATAAATGCTGCAAGAAGTGGCAGTTTAGCGAGTGTTCCACGTATCTCTACAAGTGCGTGATAAAAAAGAAAGAAGAATGAAAAATGTGAAGATTCAAGATGACGAAAAAGTACTCCATTAATGTCATTACGAATTGATACTGGATATACACGTGCGGAACAGACCGTTTGGACATAAAGGACGCGGTTCGTAATATCTGATATCCTAATGTGATTCCCGGTCTCTGTGTGTGATCCAGGTATGCGGAAACAACGAACGATATAATTCTGCTACACCGCTTCACCATTAGTTTACGATCCCCAAGGGCGCACGAAGGGTTGGTCGCAATGTTTATAGGGCCTTGTAACAGGGAGCCACGTAACGTAGCACCCCCTTCAGGCCTTCTCTGCCCTGCCGGCGAAAGTTATAATTGCTGTATTGTTCACTCGACGACCAGGATGGTGACCGCGTTTTTTCGGCATACGCCCATTAAGTTTTTTGTAGTTACAGTGTTCTTCATCTATAATATGATATTCTGGGACTGTGAAATCAAAAGCCCATTTTAGAGCCGAGATAAGTTCTTGATGACAACTCAATATTGTGTGAATATCAAAATTGATGCAAATTAATATTTAAATTAAGATCTAAAATGAAACACTTAAGTGTCTCTTGACAAGAGTAACATAAGGAAATATAAAAATCGATATAACGTAAAAATTAATATGTTTATTTCTCGAATCTGCGAATTTGTAAAAAAAAAAGACACTTTCTTCTTCGGAAAAAGAGAACATTAATCTTTGCCAGTTCGAAGATTTTACGAACTTTATAAAAATACAGCTTTCGTAAACTACAATAACTTTTAATAATGGCGTAAACGTATTTTACAAATTATAATATGTCGCGCAACAGCAGTTCACGTATTTTCTTAATAACCGTTGCTACAGGCGTTGCGGAAAATATACGCATACGCGTTTGTCATAAATCATAAATGCCTGAGCCCACCGCAGGGCTTAATAAGTCGGTGTATCGGCGTGGTTTCCCTCTTTCGTATCTCTCTCGTCCTCTGGTTTTCTACGAGCTTTCGGAGAGGGCTTTTCCCAACTACTCCCCGAAGACTATAGATTATTGCAACTTCTGACGCGCAAAGGATGGAATTAAAAACTTCTCCCGCCGACTCCTGCCGGGAGTTACCTGTGGCTGACGGATAAGGATTTAATTGGCTTTGTGGGGGGGAAGTTTTAATGAATATACGCGACGCGGTACATTAACGCTTTTATTGGTGTACGCTGTCGTTGTTGTCAACGCTCCTCGTCGTTTCGACATAGTACTTCTGCAGGCGACGCAGCCACACTGTCCAGTATTGCTGCAACGTGTTGTCGGACACTTCGTACACCGTTGCTGGTGCGCCGCACGTGTAAGCAATCACGAGTAAACCTCGCTTTATCTGAAGAATCGAAAAACACAGCCGTTTAAAAAAAGTGGCTGTTTTCTTTTCAATATTTTTAGAAAGTACTAGCAGAGCGGCTGTCTGTATTACGCGAAACATTTGACGAACAAATTATAACAAATAAAATGACGATAATCAAATGCGAATTATAATTTTCATAATAAGATTGTTTTATCTATCTCTTTTAAATGAAATTTTTGTTGTGACGAGATTTACCTCAAAGGGATATAGATTAGAAGCATTGATAGCACCGATGTACGCGGCGAGTTGTACAGGCGCGTCGTATGTTTCCTTCAAATTCAATTTCTTCCTGTCAGATTTTTTCCAATCAATTACGTAATTTTCGCCCCTACGAATTTAGTATGAGTAAATGCTCTGAATATATGCAGAACGATTTCAAATTTTATTGCAAGAATAAAGGAAATAAATATTGTTCAGTCGATATAGTTCAAAATCATTGATCGTGTTAAATATATAACATAATGCATTGACTAGAGAAACTCTATTTCGATGAATATGGATTGACGGAAATCAGGCTAATTAATGAAATCTGAATAATTCGTGGATATATGAACAATACATAATTCAATAGACATAGATACCCGAGAAAATCTAATAATATTGCAGAAATATAATTTCAACCGAAAACTTAATATGAAGCAAGTAGTAAATGTCATCCTAAAATATATTAAGATGAAAAGTATCGGAAACGTTGCGGATATTTATGAAGAAAAGTTTATTATGGAGATACGAAACTTTTTCAGCATCTTTCCTTGAATAAATAGATAACACGCGGGAAAATATTTAATTCAAAATTTATGTCTCTGATATTTATGAATTTTGAAAAGAGATAATATCTTCACTTTTTTTCGTAAATTTATAAAATATAATTTTTTATTTCATGAACTGTATAAATATCGAATTTTAATTTAAAGTTATAAAATCCATTTACAAATTTCATATACAAAATATAAAGTATTATAGTTATAATAGTCAAATATCAACGAGATTTTTATTAGCTAACTACATTTATTGTTAGAGTTTTATATTTTACAATGGAAAATATAAACTGATTAGAGAGCAGACAGTGACCTCTGTTCTTGCCTGTTCCATTTAGAAATAGAGTTTTCTAGCGATGGCAAAGCAAAGCTTCTGTTTTACCTATAAGAGGCTATACAATCGACTACGCCTTTGTAATGTAATTTTGTGTGAGCCACATATGTCTCGATCGCTTTCACATGGTGCACATCTCCCAAAACACACCGGACGCTCTTAAAAACTGGTTCTATTCTCGAGGGAACCTCATATTCTTTACCCAACAGGCTCTGTGCTATGCATGAATGCAAGGACGTACCATCCTCTAACAATGCTACACCGGGAAATAGATTTGTTAAGCTTATTGAAGTTTCTCTTTTTTATGAAATAGCTTATCAAGTACCTTTTTGATACTCTTCAAATCCTTCTTGCCCAAGCTTTTTTATCATTCTCTCTTTCCATGCCTCTAGAGCCAGTTTTGACTCTGGTGATAAGGTTTGAGTGAGAATCTTAGTTACACTGGGAAATTTTATTGTTTCTAGATTATCTTTTCCAGATATAGATAATATTTCCGTTGATTGTAAGGGAAATGTTTTGTCTTCTTTACTGTTCATGATTGGAAAAGATAGTAAATTATTTATAATAACATCAGGCAATCTTCTAATATCAGAAGACATGTATTTTGTGACTGTGTTTTCATTATCAGGTGATGAATTAGATATAACTTTAATATCACTACTTTTTGGTGACAAATTAGATGTTGTATTAGTAAACTTATGTTCTATTTCCTGAGCAACTTGAGTAGAATCAGGATCTTGAGAAGAATCTTTTATACTTTGATCAGTTAGACTTTGAACATCCATCTCGCTAAATTTTTTCATACTTTGATCTTCGTCATTCAATTGTTTATTTCGTTGCTTTGCAGTGACAGTAACCTTTTTGAGTTTATCTTGAAAAGTTTCCATAACCCATGACAATTCTGTATTTACCATATTTGATTTTTCATGGGGTATTTTGCCTTTCTTTTCTAATTTTAACCTCTTTTTCTTTTGAGTCTTTGTTTCAATTAATGGACCAAAAACTGATCTATATTCTTTCATCACCCTTTTAATTTTGTTATCTTTTGAGGAGTATCTCTTAATGAACGGCTGACACATACTTTGTGTATTAAAAGATATATGTAAAATATATTTTAAAGTACCCAACATAATTGTATTTTTGTTGATTGAAATACAGTTATGTATTACTTCGTCTTACTCGATTCCTCTGATCTCAACTCTATTAATAAATAAAAAAGTAAATATAAATATAAAATTAGTTTTTTATCGAAATAAATTAAATAAACACATAGTTATCTGTAGACTACAGGAAAATTATAAATATAAACAAAACTTACCGGGAAAAAGCCTTGGTCGATTTTGCAGTCTTTGAAATAACTTAGTTATTAAAAATTTTAACTTTAGTTATATAAAAATAGAAAACTCGCAAAATAATTTTTATTTAACTGCTAACTTATAAAAAAATTAATGTTTTCTCTATAATATGCAGCGCGGTTAAAGAGGTTATGTAGACACATGGTAAACTTAACCGAACTGACCTAACTGCATCACAAACGCATGTTACTGCCATCTATAAATAAATCTGGAATATAATTTACATCGTTTTATTATCAACATTTGATATAAATATCACATAATACATATGTATATTTTTTTACAAGTATATCGTAATAATTAGTAAATTATTTATTTTATAAAAATTTTTCAAGTTTTTTAGTTACAAAAGAAATTATATCAGAATTTTTTGCTAACGTCAAAATCTTATCTGCATACATATAATATACAACATATTACATTAAATAATAAATTAAATATTTGTATTTAGAGTTTATTATCGGTTTACGTAATTTTTTATTAAATTAAATCTTAATTTTTAATTTTTTTATTATCTTTTTAAAACGTGATAATAAAATACTTTAATAATAATTAAGATGTAATTAATATAATTTAATATTTTTATAATATATGTTTTTCTTATGATTAAAAAATCTGTAATTATAATTATTAACACACTGTAACACAAAATGTATATTCGCAACCTATACATACACATTACAAATATGTTATTGATAAATACCAGAGGAAAGAGTTGCATCAGCACTACATATGCTTACTACTATAAGTAAATTATTAAAAGTTTGCTGAATGAAAAATTCCAAACTTTGTACAATCTGATCACTGAGGCCGTTTTATCGTTTTATGCCCAACATTAAACTTAATTTTATACTACTGTTGCGGGTAGTAATAAGATGCATTGATATACTATCAGCCATCGCGCTTATATTATCGCCAACATATTTTCGCATTATCGGCAGTCGCGCGATCGGTATTACAAGCGCGCATTTCGCAATAAGAATCCGTGAAGTTGGATCTGAAACAACCGTTGGGCCATACGTTTTATTTTATTGCCTCGAATTCTGTACTATTCAAGGAAGTTTCAGTTTTACGCCGCGCATTATTGACATCAGATTCTAACATTCGTATTCTCTAAGGAAATCACTACTTATCCTTTTCATACGTGACTCATTTCACACGCGCAATTATTGAACTATCTCTAAGAAAATACGGTAAAGCGATCAAAATTTATAGATTAAAAAGGATGCACAAGCATTTCAGGTCTTACATAGAGATTAAAATATTTCTTTTTGCGTATATACAAAAATATACCCGCAATTCTTTTGATAGAAAATATTTTCTAAAACCTTTATCTAGTATTAGAAATGTTAAAATAGAGTGTTCCGTCATTTAGATGACGAAACTGACTTGTCGAGGGTGTTATAAGTTCAAGAACGTGGCACAGAAAAAAAAACAATGGCTAGCACAGCGTGAGCAAAGATATATATCCAAAACTTTAGCAATATAATAGCTTTATCAGCACTTACATCCGGTACCATATCTGTAAGACTCCGATGGCCGCGATTGCTCGCCTAGCCTAGGCATTGGTCAAGCGGGGTGTGCCGGTGCAACCCCCTCATAGCGCTTGGCTTACGCAACCATCGTTCACGGACGACCTTTGATGTGGTTTAACTTTCTCCCTTCCCTCCCCGCGGAAAATTAACGATATAACGTGCTTTATTGTGTGACGTGCACCGATACCGCTGAGCCTACTCGTGCGCTGACGTAAGACCTTACCGGACTCGTGGCCCTTTCGAAGGCTCGAGGGGGTACCTCCTGCCCTCTTTCCCATGATTAACGAGGATTTTTCTGCTAATTTAATAACGGCCTGCTGTCGAATCGAGTTTATGGCAGACCATTTGTAAAACAGCGATTATCCCAAGTGGCGTCGAAGTAACAGGAAGATAACGCTTGCAGCGGACAGTGATATATGGCGCCGTTTATTTAGCAATTAATCCCTTTTTTCATCAGTTTTAATTGCAAAAAGAAATATTTGTCGCAAATAATTATACGAGTGTAAAAGAGCAAGCAATTGAAATATATCATTCTGTATTATTTTTACCGGCAAATTTTTTTAAGATGCCGAAGAAAAATGAAAATTGATTCTAAATCGTCATATTTCTTTATTTATCTATTCTTCTGGTTTGTTTTTTTTTTCTTCTATGTCGTCATCGGATACATGATAGGTTGCCACAGAAAGGAACTGTAGCAAGACATGAACTGGATGAAAAAAAAATGTCTTCACGTTTTTACGTAACGGTGCAACCGAAAACCGTCGTTGCAGAATCGTGAAAGTTTCGCCACGTATGAAATTTAAGATGATCAGAATTCGACTTGAGTTCAAGTCAACTAATTCTGAGTAGAGTAACCCATTGTCCTTTCGAATTATAATATCTTATCCATAATGTAGATGGAATAGAAGGATTTGACCAGGTAAAGTGTCTGGGCTTTATCTTCAAAGATGGGATGATTACTTTGAAAGACGAAGGATTTATGAGATTTCAGTTTAAAAAATGGCAAAATTAGGAGTCTTTAAGGCGATAAAAATTGTTACTCTTTCGGTAAGTTTTAATTTTAATTTTATTACAAATCTACAACTTTATATTACAATAAAGATATTATTACTACAAAATAAAAGTTAAAGATAATAACGTAGATGTTAATAATTAAATGATCAATCTTATCTTATTTAAAATTTTGTCCTTTTAATTCAATGAAAGAAATCAGATTTCTGAGGAATCTGATAATTCCACATTCTTAGATTATGCGTTAATCCAAACGATTCATCGAGAATAATGGCGTCGATCCTCCTTCGGGGGATTGATCGATCGACTTTTAATTCCCACCGACACAGGTCGATCGCGCGGTCTAACAAAGAATTTTCGTGACGAGTGTGCTAGAAAAATCGTTTTAGAAAGGCGTATTAGCCACGCGTACCTCTACCTTCTTGCCGGCGGTGCAGTATTGCATCGCTAACTGCTCCTACATACATCTCTATATTTACGTACGTGCGTATGTGTATGAGTGAGCGGGGTATCGCATGTAAATGTGCGACACATATATACACATCTAATTCGTCTCGGTAAAATGCAATGCTGTGAGAAAAGACTCCACCGGTATAAAAGGGGGTGTGTCTCGTAAGGTCCGCATCAGTTTCCGTAGTGATCTCCGCATCGCCACATCATTATCGTCACCATGAACGCTATAGTGAGTAATTCTAATTCCTCGAATGATCAGAATTGTCACAGTGATTACATCTATCGATCTACGAATGTCTGCGAATAAAAACAGTTTGTAGATTTTGATTACATGCCTTGCAAGTAGAATTTATTGAAAGATATTTCTGATATGATTTTAATTCTAGCATATGTATGTGATCTAGTATGTGATATTAAAATGATATTTACATTGTAAACATTCTAGAATAATCTTTCAGTGCATATGATAATTTTTTTCATCCAAATTATATAAAAAGTCAATTACCTTGCAAGAAGATAAAATTTCTATAATATAATACAGACATTCTAGAGTGATTTTTTAATGGATTCACTTACTCATTTAAATATTATTTAAAACTATACCAAAAGTAGCATTATTTTCGCTGCATAAGCTATTATAAGTCAAAATTTCTATCTTAAGGGAAAAAAGAATAAATCTTAAAGTGTACAATTCTTAGATTTTGATTTTAACTAGTATTGTAAAACTAAAATATCCTTAATTGGCAACCGATGTTTAATAAGGTGAAAGATAGTATTATATAGCATAAACTATTTTCTTTTACAAGCGATATTTACTACCCTGTGAGAGAGTAAACTTTCATTGCATAAATACACACCGAGAAAAATGTTTTCATTATACTAACAAGACATATATGATCGATTGTTTGGTTTAACCAAACAGAATTTGTGGTTATCATAATAGAACTTGAGATTTTATAAAATATAAATAAAACATTTAATAAACTTCATTATAATTCAATAATTTTTGATTTTTATTTTACTGGTTGAATCTATTAGATTTTCAATTAGTGCAACAAGATTCTTTTTGTTTAGCTCTTCACAATCAACAATAATATTTTAATAAATTTGTCACAGGTTTTGTTAGCTATTCTCAGCCTGGCAATGCCCATTTATGGCGAGGAGACACAGGTAGAGAAGAAACAGGATAAGAGAGGCGTGCTGGGATTAGGTTACGGTTACGGAGGAAACACCCTGATTGCGGGATCGGCTTATGGAGGTATTTCTCATTACAAAATTTTAGACGCCTGGCGATTTACGCAGATAATTTCTTTTCCGGTCAGGGGTCACGCGAAACGCCCTTTCGATTTCAGGCTACGGGCAAAGTTACATCGGCGGCGTTGCTCCGGCTTACTACTCGGGTCATGGTATTCCCGTCGCCCCTGCCTATGGTTACAGCGTGCCCATAGCGTCCCACGGTTACAACGCGCCTCTGTACGCGCCTTATCGTGTCGGTTATCCCGGTGATCTGGGATACGGCCGGTCGAATTTAGGAGGACTCGGACACGGCGCCGGACTGGGATACGACGCGAGAGGTCTTGGATACAATACGCGTATCGGACACGGAGCTGGACTCGGATACGGCACGGGGTTGGGTCTCGGCGCCGGTCTCGGCGCTGGTCATCTCGGTGCCGGCTACGGCCACGGATTGTGAAGACGCGGGCGACTAATGGATTATCCGACGCACATAATGTCGCGAAACGTCGATATGATTCCTCGGTTTCCTTATCAACTTTGTTCCTACATTGAACATTGATCCCTCCCCCCCCCACCCTCTTTCCAAGATTTATATTGTGCGACTTTTAAATAAACTTTATATTTTTTAGTAATTTACAGTATTCCTTTTTATGCTTCTATTATAACAAGGATAACAAGTTGTTCGTATCTGTCATTAATTTTTTATAAGCATATAAAAATTACATATTATAAATTATGTATATTTTAACGTCTCTAAAAAGTATTTGCATAATTGTTATAACTTAAAAAAAATATTATTACTAATTGTAACCGATAAAAACAGAGAATGTGTGTTTTCACGTAACAATTCATAACTTTGAAACAAATGTGATTTAAGGAAAAATGCTTTTATACCTTAAAGTTGACATTCCAAACTGAATTAAAAAGAAAAGTTGAGTGTCGGCTGTTGAAAAAGTTGAGTTATTCAGTAATATAAAAATGAGGTTTTTTTAATATACGTAAATAAATATAAATGGAAGATATATTGCATTTACATTTTAAATAATGCATTTTATTATTGATATTACAAAAACTGACAATTAACTAGAAGAATATGTTAAGAACATCCTTAGAAGAATATGCTGTATATAAGATAAAACATTCCGAATGTACGGTGAGTGACCGAATATTAATGATAAATCATTCGTATACCAGAGTAAATTTTCGAGACGTCCTGCTTAAAGAAGTGATTCGTAACGAATTAGATATGTTCTTTAAATGTTTGCTTTGTAGGACCGCCGTTCCATATGTTTTTAAGTTGAGTTCCATAAAATGCATTATGCGTATGATATATGTATCATTTATCTTAATTTGCTCCGTTCATTCAACCCCATTGTGTTTTGTATTATCCAATTTACAGGAATTGAAATATTTAAATATTTGTATTGTCTACATGAAAAGATTCTCGTGTAAATATCACATAAACAATACATTAAAAATCGCATGTAGACGCAATTTTAAAAACATTAATCCCAGCTGTATTATCTTTCTGACGTCGGTAAATAGAATTGCTACTTTATGTACATTTTCGTTTATGAGATAGTTGCCTTCTCATCACTAGGTGGCGAAAGTGTACGGACATATGTGTTGAAAATCAACACCCGGTGAGGTTAAGTTGCTATAGGAAAAGTGTATTAATTACGTTAATTATGAATTTCTTGACTATTTCTAGAAGCATAATCAACATAGCGAGAACATGTATAACAAATTCTATCCAAGGTGCGATTATTACATATTGCAATAAGATAATAATTTTCTTGATAGAAGTTATCTAACCTCTATTTTAATTTCTAAATAAAAGTTGAAACTGCCACAACAATTATATTACAATTTTTTAATTTTATCTACACAATTAGACTATTTTAATTTTAGCTATATATATACAGTTTTTTATATTTTATCTACATAATTAGACTATTTTAATTGTAGTTATATATAATTTGATAATTTGATTTATATCAGGTGGCAGTCTGACAAAGCTTTGTGGGAATAGCTACAGCCAAGGTAATTTTGTACAACATTAGTTTATTTAATAATGAATTGACATTTTGCACTTGTTATTAACAGGAAACATATTGAATACTACGAGAACATGTGTGAGCACAGCGCTGCAAGGTATTAACATTCAATCTCTATATAAGTTATAATTATAATTTCTTATAATCATAATTTATATCGGAATTTAGTTTTTTTCCATTTGAAGTAGTATTCGAAAAAGTATTTCAAGATAAACTGCGTGTTCATATGTTTTCTATTATGACAATCGACTTGCCATTATTTAATCTTCTGTTTCTGCTGGACATTGTTTACTGTTAAGAGACACAAACTTTTAAAATAACAGAAAGCAATGCAGAGGGAAACCTTTCTTTTAATCCTAAGAAACATTGTTGATCTTATCTTTGAATGGAATGTTTATTTTGTGCGCATGTGTTGCGTATTCTTGTTTTATTTTGATAAGGAGGTCTTTGATCCTGTAGTTATTTGTGTGTAAACAAAACTTCTAATGAAACATTTGTAAAAATTAACGATTAACAAACGATAACAAAATAAGTATAAAGCTAAATCGAGACTGAAGAGATTTTGGCGTCTAATATAATATTTATATATATAAATTTTAAATATATTTTTAGTTTTATACAATATTAAAATTAAACAAAATCGCGATTATTTTGCTACACTATATTACTTTGTGGATTTTACTAAAAAGGATGTAGTTTGAATTATTATTGTCTAAAATACACAAAATTCTTAAATTTTAGAAATGTTACTATTTGCGTTTAATACATAGAAAAGTCACTTCTAAATCTAACAGAATTTGTTTGCCTTTATAAGGATTAAATACTTTGCGCTTTTTTTTTATTTAAAAAATCAGTTTTAGTATTACTATAATAATTTATTATTGTTTAAAATTATGTCGGCCAAATAATTATAAAATATTAATTTGTTTAACTATTAATTTTTTTTACTATGATTGTTAATAATATGTAATATTTTGAATGTTTTATAATGGATTATTTAATGATGATCGTATTTGTTAAATCAAATTTGTGCATGTACGAATTATATGAAATTTAAATAAAACGCACTAGAATTTCTCAATCCATGTAAAAGAACATAAAAAGTATTTCAAAATAAAAAATTAAAATAAATCAAGATTAACAGTTTGATGATTTACGTGAAATTGTGTGAAACGTTAGAGGTATCGCGTTTCTTGTAGGCGTGACTAGGCTGATCTTCTCTCAGAACCATCGTAAGCGCCTGCAGATATGTATCTTTGCGATCTTCTACTTGAATCCGGATTCTGATGCGAAAGAAGTGATCGCATCTTGTAGGAAGTCGGCTAGATTTCCCATCGCGGCTGGCATTCTTCGGCTGCGAAAATACGCTGCAGCCCTCACCTCTTTGATCCCCACGGACAGAGATCTCCAAAATACCAAAAGGGATCTATTCGTCCACTTTGCAAGAAAGGGCTCGAGCTGCGTAAAGACGGTGCCCTTGTGACCACTAGCGAAAATCGCTGAGAATTGAGGGGTGTGACGTGTCCATTTGCGGTTGACCAGTTGTCGCTGTGGGATCAGAACGCCGTCCGCGTGTTTTCCCCGTTCCGCTTTTCTCGCAACCCTACAAAGGGTGGATCCGTGATCCATTCATGAGGGCATTCGTGAGAGCGTTCACCTTATCAGAATGAGAGATCCTGCGTTTCGATAATTTAATAGCTTTTGCACAGAATTTTCTTATTTGCGCTTAGTTTCTATATTACGTGATCTATATTTTTAATATTTTTATTTGTCCAGTTTGACTTTTTATTTAATAATCTTAAAAAGTTTCAAGAATTATTTTTAAAAAATTCAGAAGAGCGTCAATGCAATAAATGACGTCGGAAAATCGAAAGAAACAAGAAGAGAAGTAAAAATTTGCGATGCTGTAACAATGTGACAAAAACGTAACATTAATGTCAAAAATGTTTGTAATGTCATCTTGTGCATGAGAAAAAGGTTTGTCTTTCAAGTGATTGATTTTTATATATTTTATTAAAGCTAAATCTTTATATATTTTATAAAAATATATATTTTATAAAATTGCAAATGAATAAATATAAAAATAATCTTTTTTATAATTTAAATAGATGAAAGAATGTATGTACATATCACTTATTTTGACCTTACAAATTTGTAAAAAATACTTTGCATTTAGATGCTTTCTATTCAAATCTCGGATATAAAATGCAATTTAAATTAATTTGACGTAATATTAATTTACTATTAATCATTAGTCTCAAATATGATGTAATTATTACAAGAGAAAAAAATTCTTTTGTCTGTATTTTTTCAATTGTAAGATCGTAACTGTAAAAAAGGATCGAAGAATATTTTGAAGAAAATTTAGAGAAACGCGGAAAACGGGATTTGCGACGTTGTAACGATGCAACAAAGCGCAACACCGACGTCTGAAATTTTCGCAATGTAATCTTACGTATTCATCTATGAGAAAAGGGTTTGCCTTTCGTATATAATGCTTTCTTTGGGAAAAGCGGAGGCGGAGTTAGGATGGATTAGTCACTATCCCCGCTGGACATCTGTTGTATTGACGGACGATGGTCAGCCAAATGATCAAAACTACTTTCGGTAGACCTTGATCATCGAATGTCACGGCTTTGGCAGGCAAATCTGAAATTGTCACGTCATCTTCGACAGCATTCAGCTTCTCAAAAACTGATCACTCCGTAACGAGCAACCTTTTTGCCGGCTATATTGTCATACGATGCTCGTTTTAGGTAATCTCTTGAAACATGCATGAGAACGGTTTTAGTCGAATTTTGCAACATCCTTTGTAATAAGATGTTTTATTTTGTTAAAAATGTCGATGATATTGTACTAGAAGTAAATGTTTAAATTTGTTTATTAAATAAGAAATAATGAACAACACACAATTTAATAATTATAAAATAATTTATTAAAATTTAAAGTCGTAAATCTTGCATTATGTATAAAGTTTAAATTTCTTTAAGTTGCCATAGTGCACATTTTTTTAAAAGTTAAATTTTCAGAATCACGAGGATTAAATTTGTAAAAATTATATTAGAATTATAAACCACGAATGAATTTATTATGATCTCAATTGACACAATAGTGTAATTATATATGCATTTTGTTAGTACTTTATTTTGATTAATATTTTTTATTAACATCTCTTGCTATTTATTGATTAAAAAAAAATATGTTTGACAACAAAGGATGCTAAGAATATCAGGAAACAAAAATTAAAATAAATTGATGTTTTTTATAACAACGTTGAAAATGAATACATCATTTATTAGTTTGATCAGAGAAAAGCTTTACTTTTTTGTTATTCTTATTGTTGCATTTGTTTGCTTAGTCTCGGTTATATTTGCTTATTCAAGGGACAAAAGAAGGATGGTTTAGCGTCATGGAAAAGATTTCATATTCGTAATTCGTTACATCATTCTATTTGTCAATGTCACCGGAAAATATAGTGATAGTGATTAATTAAAAATAAGTCTCAAGGTCACAGATATGTCTCTTAATGCTGATATTTCTTGGGTCATTTTATATAAATTTTTAAATTTATTTAATTACACGTCAAATAAATTTTCGATTTTGTAAAACAGTTTCAAGTTTAGTAAAACATGAGAATACTAATATTACAATATTAAATTAATAATGTAATAATAATAATGATGCGCGTACTAACACAAAGTATTTATTATGTTCTTATTAATGCTATAATAAAAAAACCTAAAGAAGCTTATTAGAATCATTATTATTAAATTGATTGAATATCAAAATATTAAATTGATATTACTGTCTTGTTCAATTTAGAATTGCTTTTCCAGAATATTGAATATTTAAATGACGCACAGTTGAATTTAAAAATGTATATAAAATCACATAATAAATATCAACACTAATTGTAAAAGAAACCCAGCTATAATCGAAGATTTATCTTATTATTTAAATCCTAATCCAATATCTTATATTATCTAATGTATAATACATAAGAAAAAAAGTAGAAAGTTGAAAATTGCATAAATATTTTTAGTTTTACATTACGATCGATAAAATTTCTTTTTTCCCCAAATTATTTTTGATTTGTTTATGAAGAATGAATGCGATCATATTGATTCAGGATTAGGACAGATCAGATTTGGAAGTTCGTTAGTGCAAATGCACAGGAGAGGCGGACCATACAAAAAGCCCAAACCTTCGAAAAATCCTTTTGGAGGCCAACCATTTATGAAGGGCGTAGTCTTAAAAACCGTCATCAAAAAACCGAAGAAGCCTAACTCCGCGAATCGAAAATGCGTCGTTGTGAAATTATCAAACGGCAAAGAGATGACGGCATATGTTCCCGGTAAGATTCCGTAATTCGTGTTTGCAGCAGTATTGCATTCGATAGTCGGATGCATTGCTGTGCTAGAAAACATGGAGCTTGCATGTAGTTTGCATCAGAAAGTTTAAATAGATTAAATTGTTTCAGGAATTGGCCACAATCTACAAGAACACAATATAGTGCTTTGCAAGAATGGACGATTACGAGACACACCGGGCGTTAAGATAAAATGTGTACGTGGAAAGTATGATTTACCACATGTATCTAAACGGAATTAATTTATAATTAAATGTTATCAACCCACTGTCTTCGGTAAACTGTTTGGCAGAATTGATGTGAAATTTCTATGAAAAAAAGACATCAATTGTGCCATTTTTATCTATATTTTTGTTAATTATGTAATCAAGAATATAGTAATTAGTTCCCAAAACCATATTCTTAATTTTGAAAACACATTACGAGATCGAAAATAACATATTTCTGGTAAGATTTGACGTGATATAGTGTTATTTACACAACTTTCACATTGTACATAGTTTATTTGAAATATAGATATAAACACATTTCTAATTTCAATTTATTTTGAAGGATTTGTAATATTTATGAGATTTTTCTGAATTCTAAATACGATTTTTTAAGTATACACATTAAAAATATTATTAAAAGTATGATGAAGATATTTCGATCAATATATTCCGATTTCGTACAATCGATCAATATAGCTTGTCCTGTGAACCCAAGCAATCTTTGGGACGTCACGGTTGGAGATTAGTCTGAAAATTGCAGCCCTTTGACACACTTTCGGATGCTGAAACCCTACCGCGCATTTACCGTTACCTGGCTCGCGCGGCTTCGTTATTGTAACGGAGGATGGACAATGGGCTTCGCTATCGGGGCAAAATCAGAAAAGGGTTGGGCACACCATCCGCTTTTTCGACATTATTACGGAGGGGTTGACTGTCGCGCATCTGCAACCTTCACTCGCCTACGCGTCCGAATGACCATATGACATGCTGACCAATATCCCAATATTTGGAAAGGGTCGGCTCTCAACCTGAAACCTCCGAAGGCGGAGAAAGATTCTTGCATAAGTATTTTTGAATAAGTATTTGCATTTTGATCATCCAATCGAATTTATATTACATTTAAAGATAAAATATCTAATAAAATATAATCCTTTTGTATAAAAATTATAGAGCTTTTTTAATATTAAATATTGAAATCGTTTAAAAGAAAATGTCTAAAAGCGATTTTTTATTTGCTCCCTCTTTTATTTGGATATTTTTCATTAAATGTATTAAATAAGTATGTGAATGAGAACCTATTATAGTATGAGTCTATCAGAAGGGATGTGGCTATCCTGAGAGATGATAATAGTGCCACGAGGCGTGCGTACGTCAGAATGTTTCATTAAACTTTCACGAGATACGTCCTTTCTATTTTGTGGAAAGTATAGCTGACGTCATTGTGTTAATTTTTCATGTTAATTACGAACATTTGTAGAAATTCGTATATAATTTTAGTAATAAGTATAATAAATTCTTTGAACTAGACTCTAACAGAAATTTTCAAGATTGTAAAATGATGGCAATTATTTCTATTTTTTAAGTATTTTTAATTTATATTTTATTTGTGTTTATATTAGTTTGAAAAATATTTTTACTTGGGACTGTTAGTAACATTTTTGTTGTTGTTGCAACTGTTAAAAATTTTTTATTTTATTTTATAAGGTGTATTAATAATTTAAAGAAAGTTATTCTAAGGTTAATTTTTTTTCACTAAACTAACAAATTCTGTTCTAGAAAATATAATAATTGTTTTGTTGTTATAATAATAATTGTTATTGTTTTGTGCAAATCAAATCGGTAAGTATCATTTATATTTAAATGAACAAGTTACTCTTAAGACTTTGTTCTCTAATTGTTAGAGAATAGAGTCTCAATGATAACTTATATCATTTAAATGTAAATGCTACTTGCACTCTAACAGTACCCTACTGCTTGGGTAGAGATGAGAAATGAATATTATACGAGATAACAGTTGCATTTTGCGAATATATTTGAAAAGTTATAAAACACAACATTTTGCTTGTGATATTACTTAAGATGACTTGTAATAGTTAACTTTTTAATAATATTTTTAACTAACAACAGGTTCAAGTAATAAAATCGCGTTAGTATTCGCTATTAGTCAACGTTCATCATGACGTGAATTGCAAAACGCAATTTAGGATCTAATGATTACAATGTCAGAATCGAAATTCTGCATAGACATATTCTAAATATATGTGAGAATGTGTACTTAAGATAAAATTTTACTTGAAACGCGAAAACAAGTTTCAAGCGAGAACAAAGAATCTCTGAGTACAATTGCAGCAAAGGTAAACTGATTCAACAACGGTAACAAAATCGAAAGAAAGTTTACAATACATAAGAGTTTTAAATGACGAACAGCGTTCCCAAAAGTCTGTCAAACAAATAGTGAGTAAATATTTCTCTGCGCGATTGTACTCTAACTCTCTAACTCTTTGCTGTTCGGCTTAGAAACCGGACACCCGCTTTTCTAAAATTTCTGCAGTCCACTCCGACTACTATAATATTCTCTTTCCACATCACAAGCATTTCTCTTTTTTCATTTCATTTAGGTCGCGTATGCGTTTAACTGTGCCATATTTTTTATTTTATACACAATTTTTAGCGAAGTTATTTTATGAACTTAATAATTCTTATTAATATTATTTTTGTCAATACTGACGAGTTTAATTTTGCGGATATGCTCATCAAAATACGATATGTAATATGAAAATTGTTTATGTAATCATTAATTATTAATAGTTATTAAATTGAATCTGTTTTATCCTATAATAATTTTTTTGTCTTTAAAATTTGGAGATAGGTCTGTTAACGTAAGTAACACTCTCACTATTTAATGTATTGATGAATTATAACTTAAATAGAATATAACTATTCGGGTGTAATCAACGTACATATGCCGCGAAGATCCATCTTCATCAAGTTACAAAGACTTTCCTTCAAAAGGTAAAATCCTTGAAGGATCCCGTGGGAGTGTCAGTAGACAGGGACTTTATTGCCAATAGAAAAACAGTTTCCGTAAAAATGAACGTAAGACTATTAAAAATATCTAAGTCTCGAATAATGATAAGCTAACTACATGGTGGGAATTATGAAATCCGTCAATACCGGATCGCAAATCAGTTAACAATTACGTCTATCAGGTGAGGAGCGAGTAGTAATAACGGATCACGTAAACATTGCATGTGAAACACGCAGTTGTATTATGATTTTATATTTGTAATAGTCATACAATGTACGGTATAATACAACGCACGTTATAACATTCGAAAATTTTCGAATAACAAATTCTTTTGAAAGTACAAAATATAGAAAAATCTTAAAACCGAACGTAGACTTATTAAATATTTTCATAAATGCAATTTATTTGCAGGCGCGATAGCATCATTAGCGTTAAAAGATCCAAGAAAGTATGATGTCCGTTTCAGATGTCCGTTTTTCCTTTATGGTCCACCCACTTGTAAATATCCTGAGAAAACTATCAGCGTCAGCGGTGCATCTGGCTATTCACAGCCAGCAAATCTAGACGTTTTGAGGAAAGCGATGGGGTGGATACGCTGCGTCCATCCGATACCGTTACGATGCGTTGCTGTGCACGTACGTCTGTGAGCGTGCGACAGATGCAAATGGTGAACGCATTCATCCGTCGCCGGGACCGTCGATGATCACGGGAAAAATCGCAAATAACGGGTTACGGCCATTTCACGGGCGCACCATAGAAATGTGGGTTATGCAGCCAAAAGAGCAAAAATTTGTATACACAAGAAAGGAGGCGGTGAATTGAGCGCCAGGCTGCTTTTCTAGGATTGACAAGCTTCAACCGGAGCCGAGAATGGACGACTAAATTTGGCGTGATCGCGAGACAGGGACATAATGAGGAATCGCCACCGTCGTATCGAGAATAACTTGTCCTTTTGCACACACTGACGAATTTTATCTTTTATTTTATAAAATATGTATCTATCAATCCTTTTTTTTAAACAGTAATGAAGATCACAGACGATAGATGTGTTAATAAGTCTGGTTTTTTTAGGGAAACTTCTTGCATGACTGTTCACTTTTCCCTTTTTCTCTCTGATAAAAAAAACCGTGATTATTTAGAATAAACACACATGTCTGAATTTTCTAAGTTTCATATGGTTTTGAAATATGAAACTGTGATTACGAAGAGAAAGATAATGGTGTGTAAATGTTACGTTAGCAACAAGGAATGACGTGCAAATCGTTATGTACAATTCTATTTTTTAATTTTTTCTTAGAATATATTATTTTGTAAATCTAAAACGTGAAAAATATGTGGCAAACTGAGATTTCTGTCCAATATCTGATCTACCACGTAGAAGTATAAAATAAGTTTTGAAATAATAGTTTTTCCGTTGTCAGAAATCGTGATAAATGACAAATGTACTGTTATTTCAGGAATTATTTTATATGATATAACATCAAAGAGTGACCTCAAAAATGGGCAAAAAATTACCTGTTTTCTGATCCTTGAATTTGGAATTAAATTGTGCTAAATGAAAGTTTATGATGAAACATCCCCCCAAAAATTTCAAGTTGAGTCCTCTTCTGAAGTTTGACAAATGGGAGGTCAAAAGTGAAGTAAATAGAAGTAAATGGTATCTCAGCTACGGGTAATATCATGGGATAAATATACCCAATCCTGACGTCATCTACTATCCCTAAAAACAAATAGGACTAGATAACAATGAATCGTTAGAGTTAGTTTTATTGTACAATCGACCTTTCTCGTGATGTAAGGCATACATCATATAATACTACTTTGGGGATATATATATATATATATATCATAAATGTAACGTATACTTCACAAACATAATATATATAACATATTATATCATAGATATAACAAATACATCATAGATATAGAAAGTCCTATACCTTAGCCTTCGATTCGAAATGGATTACCTTCTACTTTAGTCTGTTGTCACCCGTTTTTCAAACCTTTTTTCCTCCACTTTAATCACCCATTTTTTAAAACTGGGAACTCAATTAGACTCAATTTGAAAAATTTCTAGGAGTAATATTTCATCAAAAATTTTTATCCAGTACACAATTTGGCTCAAAATTCAAGGTTTAAAAAACAGGCTATTTTGGGGTCATTCTCTCTAAATTACAATTAGTGAAAAATCACTGAAATCATTTTTCAGTGATTATACACTAATTCTGCAGTAAAAATCATTAAAAGTCAGTGGATAATCATTAATTATTACAGTTATGAATATACCACTGCAAATCAGTGAACATATACTAATTGCAATTTAAAGAACTCTTTTTAATATAGTGCTAAATATTAGATATTTTATAATTTTATAATTTTTCTAGGTTTTTCTCATATAGATGTAATATTTAATTTGAATTTGATGTAAGTTAAACTTATAACGTTTCTTTCTTTAAAGTAAGTAATCTTTAAATTTTTCACCGATAACACTTTTAATTAATATTTTATGATAAAACAGTTGCATCATCTAACTTTCCCGATTTTCTCGATAATCTCAAAAGATTTTGAAATAAAACTTATATTTTTCAAGATATTTCAAGTTCGAATATTTTGTATACATGTCCTGTATGTAATATTTATAAAATTTTGCTGCATATCTGGTATTATATAAATAATTCAGAAATATTAAGTATTATTTTCTAAAGTCTCGTTTTAATCTAGATGAGGAAAGATACACAGAAAAAAAAATATAGCCAATAACATATGTAGTTGCGGGCTGCCAACTACATATAATACTTAATACAATAATATTTGTTGTTAATGCAAGTTGTTAATGCAAGTTGATACTGAAATAGCATATATTATTGTATTGAGTATATCTGTAGTTGGCAGCCCGCAACTACACATCTTATTGAATATATTTTTTTTCCGTGTAGGAAGTGTATGAATTATAATGATTTGTAGCGAATAGTTTCAGATCGTTTCTTTAAAAACTTGTATTCTACTTTCGTATATACGTATTACGTATACCTTCTGACTGCGTGCCGGATGAGCATGACTTGTGAGTTTTGCGATAGTTTTGGGACAATGCAGATGACTTGGGGCAAAATATACTTTTTTAAATTCGACTTTGGTTTATTTATTTGTGGGTCACTAAAGAAAATTTAAAGTTTTTTTTTTTTAGATATAAGTGAATTACTATGATTGCTAATTGGCAATGCTAGTAAAAAATTCAGAAAGATGATGAGATAAATTCAAATTTTTAAATAGAACGACTTTGACTCAATATAACTCACGTGAATTTTTTTAAATTAATCTTAATGCGTATGTGTCATAAAGTCGTATGTTTTGTGATTAAAATAAAATATATTGAAAATTCTAAGATTATAAATAATTTACAATTATTTGTAAATAAATTTGTTTCATAAATTATAAACATTTTGGATGGTCATAAATATGAAATATTTTATACGTAAAATAATTTGTACATAGTATATTGAACAATTCTATGTCTTAAAATTCGAGGATATCTGTAAAATTACATGTAATCAGATTTTAAAGATATACTGCCAGAATTATCCAAAAGATAAATATACTTTTTCAAAAATATAACATTTTTTTATATTTACTGTTAAGATTAATTAAATAAAAGTCATCATTTTTTGTAGAAAAAAATATAATTAATAATTGGTTTAATTAGTTTAATATGATTAAATTCTAGTAAATATATATATATATAATGTATGTAAAAAATAGATAATAAAATTAATGCCATATTATATTATAATAAGACAGTACATAAACATCATATGTTTCAAACATTTTACTTATAATCGTTGTTCAAATGGGCACGTGTTAAGGATGTAACCAACAGGTTGTATAGTTTCCCCACTACTTTCCCCAAGAAGAATGCTTGGGGCCTCAAGGGTGAGGCTATATAGAGCTTCTCCAACCCCGAACGAGCTTAGACGAATACAGAGATTCAAGCAGTTGGCATTTTGCGTCAAATAGAATCCAATCTACATCTCGTCGGTTTATTTATATGTTTTGAAATACGTACGTGTTAATCAAACAATCAAATATAAGAAAACGAGCATCAAATGTTGTACTGTCAGTGATTTCAGTGTAACCTTGGATTAAATCTAAGATTATTAGGTAAGTGTATTTATGTAAGTGTATTACAAATTGCGATAGAATTTCATCGGATAATATTTTTTAATCTTTTTTAACTTGAAAAATAAAATTTTCAAAAGCCTTGTATGTGTCTGTGTATGTGTGTGTGCGCGCGCGTGTCTGTATATACATTACCGTCGAAAAATTATTGAACACTTGTCGTATTTATCAACATTGTGTATACAAAATGTTATTTTTCGTAAATTGTAATTTTTTTTCGCTCATATTATTCGTCGAAGAAATTACGATTAGATGTGGTTGCGACATATACTTCAAAAAAGTTTAAAAAATAATTTTTTTGTAGTATCTGATTTTAGATTAGTAATGTGCTTTCTTAAATTGTTTTGAATTTATGTTGATTTTCCTATCCACGTAATAATAAATACAGAAGATTTTTTATATAAAATTTAATACAGTGCTTTATTTAAGTTGCTTTATATGATTTATTAAAAAATATATATATAAATATAATATAATATGTATGAAGTCTATAACATACTATTTCATTATCGTTCAACATTATGCATAATATCTGTAAGTAGACATACCTATTTGATTGTTGTATTCTTTCATATATTTAGTTGTATAAATAAATCCAGAAGAAAAACAATTAGTGAATATTATTTTAATTAATGCTTGAGTGTAATCATGAATTAAGCCTTCGGCATACGATACGATTTTTCGTGATAGCATATGAGGCATGTTACGATTGGCTTACGATTGATAACATAATCATCAAGCCGAGCCAATCAGGACACGTAATAAGACGTCTCATATGCGATCTAGCATAAAAAATTGTATCGTGTGCTAAAGGCTTTAGTCATAATTCTTCAAATTTATATTTGTATTATGAGAATTTGTAAGTTTTACTTATTCTCTTCTTGAGCAGCCCCTGGGATTAGATTTTATCAGTTCTGTCTAATGTTAATATTAAGAAGGAGACATAGAAGACCGTAAAAATGGAGCATATTATCAGTATATATTATATCGTTAGTATGTAAGGCATACACACGAAATTTTTGCATAATAAATTAATGTAAATAAAATAAAATTAACAAAAAATTGTTGCAATTTGTGTGTGTATGTATGTTGTGTGTGTGTGTATGAATTTATGATTATGAATTCTTAGTAATAATTTGTAAGTTTAATCCATTTATTAATTTTTGTTATATCTTAAATATAATATGACAAATTTAAAAGAATTCAAATTATTTGAATAGTTCAAAGTACAAATTTTTATTTTAGTTCGAACAAAATTAATAGTTTAAATTGTTTCATATTTATTGTTACACAAAAAGTGTTGTATTTTATTATGCTGCCAAAATAATAAAAATAATAAAGAATACATTGATTGAACATAAAATATATTATTTTATTTTCTTTATTTAAAGAATGAGACCAAAATTTGACTAAAATATCACTGTAGTTGAAAAGTTGTATTTGTGTAATAGTTGGAATTTAAATTATTGTGGCACTAAATTAATATTATGGAATTACTATTTTATTTAAACCTTATTATTTAATATTTTATTTTATTTATTAAAACAGTTTAATAAACTTTTGAAATATAATAGCTCATCAAACATTTTTAAATGCTTTATTTTTTTTACAATTTTTTTCATTTTTGACGCACATACACGCAATATATAATTTATAAATTTCATTGCAGCTACTTACAAATGACGATGGAGAACACTACAAACAATTATAAGCATGACAACGAAAGGCATCTTCAATTTTCGTCTAAGCAAAAGAATGGCTCGAATTCAGATATGTTGGTTCTAGACCTATCATGCAAGGAGCGCGTGCCGCTTATATTGCCTGTAATTAAAGAAACCAGAGATGAAATTAAAAAAGAAAATCTTCCTACTGATTTGTCACAAACTTCGGCTATGAATGCAAGTAAGCGTTTATGTGAACAAATAAATCTTTTAGATGAAGATAAACAGACTTCTCCCGTCGCGGGCAGTAGTGCCATGTTGTCGCCATACTCCGAGCCAAGCTCGCCGAAAAGGACGAAGACTGAATCTATGGACTACTACGAAAATAATTACCAGTTGAAACATACCGCATTAGCAAATATGTTACCGCGCGATATTATCCCTGGCGTAACAATGGTGACACCTCAGCATCCACCATCGCTACTTATGCTTCCGAACGAAGCCAAGAATATTCCATTCATAGTGCCAACACACACAATGTCTATACCATATATAGAAGCGTCACAATCCTTTATGACAAATGAGGCCAAAAGAAAAGTCCCGTTTGCAGTGCCAGCAGAATGCTCGACTTCTACGGAAATGAAATTGCCAACGTCATCGTTGGACACCCTAAAGAAAATGAGACCTTTTAAGGCCTACTCGAAGAACATGTTGCCCATGATTCCTACCCTCGACTATAACTCTAATGAGGAATTCGCAAAGTTCTGTCAGCACTGGATGGAGGAAAGGCACAAGACACCCAGAAATACATCGAATCCTAAAATGCGTCGAGTATCCAAGAGTCCTGGATTGCCTACTAGCACCGTCAATGAGAAAGATGCTGCATATTACGAAAGGCGAAGAAAAAATAATGAAGCAGCGAAACGTTCCAGAGATGCTCGAAGAGCCAAGGAAGATGAACTCGCGATGAGAGCGGCTTTCCTTGAACGCGAAAATTCGCGGCTTAAGTGCGAAATGAAAGCACTCAAAATTGAACTACAAAAATACACTAACAATTACAATTTTATATTTTAAGATAATTTTGTTGGTTGTGAATAATTATTAAGGCATGTGATAATCATGTATAATAGTAATGATATTATGATACGAATAATTTATCATGATACGGTTTTTTGATAGGAATATATTAATTTAAATGTTTAATATAAATATTATATATAGTTATATTTTTTTAATATTTTTATATGGTATGTATGTATATGTGTACAGATATACGCATAATATATAAAATATTATATGCTTTATCTTGCAACATACGTATAATGCTATGCACATTTATACGTATAATGCTATTATTCAATATATTTCTTTAACATGTCATGAAAACTGATTCATAATTGATAAAAGAAAAATTTTTGACAGATTATTCGCTTCTTTGGAAATATATCTTTGAACATTTTTCTTAAAGTTTTCTTAAAGAATACTTTTCTAAAAGTATTTATATAAATTATCACATGTATTAACTCTATACAATCATGTAATATTTCAATACAAAAAATATATATACATATTACATATTATATACATATAAGCTGCGTCGTGTAGGAAATTAAATACGTGAAATTATACGATAATTTAAATATGCTTTATAATCGATTAAAACTGATATAAATAATAGACTGATACCAAAATATAAAAAATTGACACGTAGTATAAAGTCTAAAATACGACACGATTCTACTTTTGCAATACAATGTAATTTGCATTAAAATTTATTAATAACTTATTAATAATTTATTGAATTTGTTAATAATTTATTAATAATGCATGAAATTGTACACATTAGTACAACCTATTTGTGCAAACAGAGATATTATATAATATGTGTATCAATTTAAGATAATAACCAAAGTTTACTATTTTAGTAAGTTAAGAAACTTATGAGTTAATGTTTATATACATATTATTTGTAAACTAATGTATACACATATATTACATGAAAAAATAAGTTTATGTTCATCATATAATCATTATTATTCATATCATTAAAGTGATTAAAATAGATATTTGTACTTAACATAATTTATTAATTTCCTTTCTGCAAATTTTATTCTTATTTATTTTATAAATGTAATTTAAAAAATGTATATTTATATAGTAGAGTATTGTCTTAATTTATTTTAATAAAAGTAATACATTCTTAAGTTCATAATAAAAGAAAAATAAGAGATTCATATCTCTGAACTATGTACATTTCTGAATAGTTAATAAGATTTTGTTCCAATGATTATTGTAGTGACAAATTAACTGACTATACTATTCATTTTGACATAATACATTAGCTTCAATTAATAACATTTATGTTTTTGTATGAAACGAAAGAATCTGATAGAGAAAAGCGTTTCTATGTCTGTGAAACAAGATATACTACAGGAATTTAAAAATAAAATTAATATAATACATCAAAAAATACAAACACGTATCGTCGATATGACCATGCTTTAATTTTTTTTCACCTGTTTGAGATACAGTATATAAAAATCTTTTGGAACATATATTTTGTCAATAAAATTAAAAAGTTAATTAAATATTAAATGTCAATTAGGCAATGTATCCGCAAGTTCCATCATAACATCTGATTCAAGAACATTTTTTTCTCTATTTTGATTATTCGTAAGTACTTTTGAAAAAGATTTTTGTACTTGCCTAGGGACAAAAACTAATGGTGTAATTTTAGACTTTACAGTAGTCGATGAAATTGTTTCTACACTATCATTATTTTTGCAAACTACACTGGTGGTATCATTTGTGAACATCTTGCTTCTTTGATTCTTATTTAAGATTATCTTAGCAGGTTTTTTCTTCCTTTTGTCATCAATATCAGTTTTGTCAATGTCCATTTTATCTGATTCATCTTCCTTGTTATAATACAATGTATCATCAAATCGAAACTTTTTTGGAAATTTATGTATTTTAATGCAATGTTCCTTCCTTTCTACTGGGTTGTTGAACTTTATTTCACATTCAGAGTCGTAACATTGATACTGAAAGTAAGTCTGCATTAAGTACATTTGTAACAACATTGATCCATACAAAGAAAAAAAAAATTGTCTTGTGAATACCATAGCTTGTTTCTCCGATAAGACTTTGAAAAAGGCATCGTGTGTCTCCTGAATATGAATTTCTAACAGCCGTGGATTTGGTCTGGACACTTTGCATTCTGTACAGGCATATCGATGCGAGCTGTTGTAATGCATTTCATAATCAAGCAGCGTTTGAAAAGTGTTTTTGCATCCTGGGACATAACATGAGAATTCCTTAATCCTGAAACAAGATATCATTTTTATTTTTTCTACTCTAAATCAAGTGGATAAATTAAGCACATGGCGCATGTAAACGTGTCTTAGCCCATTATAACTTTTGTCCTGCTAATGGGTTGGGAAAGAAAGAAAAGGCTATATTAATTAAAATCCTAATTCAAGTAAATATTCACACAATTATTTCTCTTCCATTGAAACAGAAATCAAACCATTTTTTGATCTCCGAAACATCTGACAGTTTATATAGAATTATCTTGAAGGGGAATCGGTGGAGTAAACATGAAAAGTGTTATTTACCAGACAAAAATATACTTTCAGGTTATGTTAGCTATCTTTGTTTTTAAAGAGAAATGCGTACTCACACTTCGTGACAGAGTTCCTCCTCGTCATCGATCGTGACTCCCTTTCTCTGGAAGACCTTACAGACTTTGTAGGAATCCTCGAAAAAGGGATCGCTTACGGGGCGAATTCCAACTCCCAACTGCTGAAGAACCTCCTCCATAACGTGTGGGACACCGTGAAAAAGAGACGTAAACGCAACGTCTTCCTCAAGAATTCGATGCGAGCATTAATTTTTCTTGTGTTTATGGACGGCTCAACGTCAACGTTTATCGTTTATCGTGCATCATGTGCATCATGTATCGTGTTTATTATCACATTTGGCGGTTTAGTCAGTTTTATTTACGCCGAGTGTCGCGTGGCGGCGCACAGAGCAACAGCTCCGCGCTGCGTTCGAGTTCGAGTTCGAGATACGAGTGGCTCCGCCGACGTTGATTGGCTGCCGGCTCTCGAGCGATCGCGGTGGACACCACTTCGATAATCGAAATTTGAACTCGAGCAGTTGCCGCAAAAATGACGAGACCCGGTGTACGCGACGTTCCGTTTCGCTGGCGATCGGCGCGGGAATAACGCGGGAAAGCGTTCGCGTTCGCGAGTGAGAATCGGCAACGCGTGTCGGTCGGTGACGATGAATCGTTGGCTCGTGGTAGTTCGCCTCTCGCGATCCGGATGGCACGAAATTCGGTCGATTTATGCGCGCGACGTCCGCTCGGAGTTCGACGGAGCTAACCGTCATGGCGCCCGCGCTTCGATCGCGATCGATCGCCAAAACACTCGTCTCGTGTAAGAATCTCACGCATCCGTACGCGTACGATCTTCGGTGCCGCGCATCGTTTGCTCAAAACGTGATTCCTGACGAAGGTGTGCTCCGGATGTTCATTCCTGACGAAGGTGTGCCCCGGAGGAAAGAGGTTATCTGGACCGGAGGACCCTGGCGTGGGGATTTTTGGCGACAAGGTAGGACGAAATACTGAGATGCTTTGTTTAACGTATGATGTAACTTTATTAGCGCGGATACAGCATTGTGAGCGATAGAACGCAGTTGGAGCGACAATAGACGTAGATATACATAGGAAGTAATAATCGAGACGTAAATATAATTTCTTGGCAAACTGAATTTCCGATGTCTATAAAAAGAGAAGCATCCCTTTTTTTATTTGTGAATGAGCTCGAAATTCATTTCACGCGCAGTGAACGTTTTTTAAGTAAATGATAATAAGTATAATGTAAAAAATTCTTGCATAAAGAATCGTTACTTACAAGAGGAAAATTAAAAATTCAGTAATTGCTTTTTCGTAACACGAGAATAATATTTTTTCTGGCAATTTACAAATTTAATTTGCTATTTTTTTTTTTAATAAATTAGACCGACCCTGAAGATGTTTTGAAGATGGAAGATTGAAGATTATATAATTCAACTAATCAGAAAGAAACGGATTAAAATTAAAATTATATGTTTCACTGAATTCTAATCTTCAATTTGCTATCCTCTATTTTTAATACATATTTTTATAAAGGCATGACATCGTTAGTTTTATTTCCTTATGAAACTTTGGAGAATAATAATAAATGACGGAGATTATATACACGCATTGTCGATATAATAGATCGTAAATTATATGCGTATTTGACACTCGATTTATTCAACTAATAATCGCGTCTTCAGGTTTTCCAATATTTCAGCCATTCTGTTTTCTAGCTCGTCCCTTCTCTGTAACTCTTCTTTCTTCTCCTGTAACATACGTACCAAAAAAATGTGTTTTGATAATTAAATGAGAATTGAACGACGTAAGACGTATTTTTATCTTATAAGGAATCTTTTTAGAGAATTTGAATTATGAATTTTTTAGCGAATATTTAATTTCTAATGCACGCGCACACGTACTTTTTTATGATTAAGAAGTAATTTAACATTAAATAATTAGACTACAGATTCAATTTTCTATAATACGGAGAATTAGTTCGAAGAACATTGGTAAAATGTAATTTTATTATTTCCAGAATATCTAAAGTCCTTTAATGTGTAATATAAAGGATTTTATCTAAAATGCAGAACATTTATTCAGAATTAAAATTTTTATGATATGTAATACAAATAATTTGTTCTAAAATATGGAGCATTCAGTCGAATTAAAAGATCTTTTTCATTCTTTTTCATTTTTTTCATACGATACGTGCGATTTTTTTCTACACGTACCATCTGCACCAGCTATTATTATTGACATAAATTATATAACAGTACAAAATTATATAGCTACACATTTTTTGTTTTATATTATTTTATACATTTTAAGTTGCTTTTGTACAAGAGAATACAAGACAAAATACAAGAGAATTGAGCTCGAGAACTTCATGCCAAATGATATGAAACATGTGACGAATTTCGTGAAATAATTTAATTATTAGTGGCGCGAATTAATAATAAACCAACAACGTTGCATCACGTACCAATAATTTGCTTGAACTATTTCTACATTAGATATTGCGTGTAAAGTCCACATAGTGGATCGGGCCGTTCGGCTTCAATTGTCTCCGTTCCGTCACTCTCAAGGTCGCCACTTTGTTCCGGTACTCAGTGACTTTGGCTTTCTCCGTATCATTTTCTGGCTCATCGATGTGCTTCACGATACTTTCGTCATCGTAGTGATAAATGGTCGGTTCCGGTGGGACGATCGGATCCGATTCCTCCGCAGTTTTGCCATTCTCCTCGGTAACTTTCGTTTCATCGTTGCTTTCGCTTTCGAAGCTATAATCGTCCCGGCTGAAGCCGAAGAAATCGTGCGCACTCTGGGGATCGTCGAATGGCTTGCTCTTCAAGATCGGCTGCGGGGTCTTTGCCACTTCGTCATCTTTGTGGTAATCTTCTGGTTGCAAATTCTTCAGGATCGGTTGCGGAGTTTTTGCCTCTTCATCGTCCTTGCTATGGTTTCCTTCCTTCGGTTGCAGATTTTTAAGAATTGGTTGCGGAGTTTTCACTTCTTCGTCGTTCTTCGACCGCAGACTCTTCCGTCTTCTTAGCAGCCGCGAATGACGCGGCCTTTCCGATGACGGTTTGTTTTGCGCGTTCTGATTCGTAGGTGCAGTATTCTGTAATTGCACGAAGACCGGTCGAGGAGATTCCTCGGCTATACCGCTCGGCGATTGCGGCTGATATATTCTGTTCGACCAGTTTTCCGTCGTCAGTAATTTGTTTGGAGTTTGAATTTGACTTCTCGCGTCAATATTATAGGGTTTTTTGAATCCGTCGTCGGGAATCTGACTTCTTACGTCGACATCGAACGGCTCTTTGACCTGAAGAGCGCGTTCTCCGAAAGTGTACCTGTAACGATCGAGAACGTTCGCTGGAATTTCCTGGTAGTAATAGTCGCGAGGACTAGTCGTGGTCTCATTCAGATTGTATTCGGTGATATTGGGTTTCGCTTGGACGATCTGTTGGCTGGCGGTTTGCTGAACAATTTGATAGGCCTGGTCCCGCGGACGCGTGACTTCAGCGGCGTTCAGATGAGGCGCCTGATCTCTCGAGTTTACAGCTTCGTTGGAAAAGTAATAAATGTTGTGGGGATATCGATACGGATAGACCGGATTACCGACGACTACGAGATAACCGGAGGGTTGCTCTTCGTCCTTCGCGTCTTGCGTCGCAACCTCCTTCACGACATGCTGATAATAGTTCGGGGCGTAATTTCGTGGGTGATAGATCTGCGGATTTGATGGAACGATGGTGCTTGCCGGTTGCGTGTTATCAAAGGCGTAGTCGAAGGGCGGCGGCCACACCTGCAATTCCTTGTGCTCACCCTCGTGCAATTGTCGCGGTTTCTCGGGTAAGCCGATCTGCGGAGCTAGAGCCTTCTCGTTGGGGATTGTCTCCGTGGGACCCGCATTGCCATCGCCGTCCGTTGATTTGTCTGCCTCCTTGTAGCTCAGCTGTCGCGTGGTCGCTTGCTGCACCTTGTCGTTCGCATCGATGTAACGTATAGGTACGACTAGAGGCACATATCTCGCGAAATCAGCTTCTTCCCGCAAATTCGCGTTTTCTAATCTTGCGGCTTCGCCACGACTGGATCCGGTTGGTCTTTTCGCGCGATTGTTTTCCTTACCGCGTCCCGCCACGGGTTTCCTCGACGCTTTCGATCTCACCGACGTACGGTTTTGGATCCTCTCGCTCTCTCTGTCCTCTCTGTCCGCTTCACCCTCGTCATTCAAATCGTACTCCTCGTACTTGTTCTCCGGTAAGGCATACTCTTCCCTGAGCTTCTGCAGCCTGATCAAATGCTCGTCATAACCGTCCTCGGCAGACGTCTCTTTTTCATTCTCCTCCCTCGACGCGTCTTCGTTGGTCTGAACATACGGTTGCTTGAACATGCTTAAGTAACCGGCGATTCTGTCGTCCTCCAGTTTTTTGTCGTCCAGTACCTCGCCGTAGCTGTCGCGGATCACTTCGGGATTAATCTCGTGGAAGTATTCGCCGATAGGTAATTGCTGATTGTAAACCACTTCGCTGTACTTGTCGTCAATCTCAGGTCGCTTGTATCCGTTAAACTGTTTGCTAGAATCGTCGTCGTAGTCTTCGATTTCCTCTTTCTCGTCCTTCTCCGGCGGTTGCTTCGAGGACTCGTTCTCCTGACTGGTATAATCTTTGTACCTTTCCGCGGAACCTTCGTCTTCCTCATCATCGTCATGCGCTGGCCTCCTCTCTTCCGTTGATTCGCGCTGAGAGGCGCGGTCTCGATTTCGATCAGCGATTTCCTTCTCGCGATCCCTGTGTCTCTCATTCACTTCTTTCTCGTTGTAACGAGCAGCTTTGTCGCGAGTCCTCTCTTTCTCCTGTTGCTTTAGCTTCCTGATGCGCTCCTCTTGTTTACGTTGCAGCTCGATATGCTTGTCGTTCTGCTTGTTGTTATCGGCCATCGGCTTCTTCACGTCTTTCTCATTATAAATGTCCTTTTCCTGCACCGTGTATCGTTCTGTATCTTCGTTACTCTTGTATATCGTCTCTTGCTCCTTCCGAACCGGCGCTTCCGTGTTTTCGTTTAAGACACTCGCGATGGAAATCGCCGGGGTGGGATACGACAACCCCGCGAGATCCGTGACAGGCAGCGTAGATGACAGAAGCTCGGGCGCGATCGGCAATGGGATCTTGACGAAGAATGGCGCCAGCAAAGGCGGCTTCATTTGCGTAGTTATTCTCGGGTCCACGGAAACCTTTGCGGGCGGTGTCGGCATTGAGGGTGGCATCATCATCGTCACATTATTTCGACGACCGTGAAAGAGCTGCTCGTATCGCTGAAGGTGTCCCAGAATGTCCGAATTATTGCCGAAATTCAAAACGCCAGTAAATCTGATTGTCTCTTGCTGCTTTGGCATCGGGGTGGTATTCATAGGCCGGGAGGATGAAGCTTGTTGTTTCACAGTAGTCGCCTTGGAGGCGACGTTGGACGCGGCAGGTCTCGTGACGTTCGGGTTTGGCAGCGAGGCAAATTGAATCGGGGTCACTGTGTATCCAAAAATCTGGGCCAAGCCTGATAGCAGAAGACCAAGAGCTCTCTTGTCTCGGGGATTCTCCGTGGACTGTACGTCGATCCCATCATCAATTTTCTGTACAGAGATTTTCTCCGAAAGATTTCCGACGTGTGTCGGGAGTTCGGCTCTGACTTCGGCAATTTCCTTTGGTGGCACCACGGACGCGCGCGCGACGCACAGTAAACATAAGATAAACATTCGTGCATGCAGTTCCATCGTGGAAGACACCTAGTTGATATCCGGAAACAATTGCATATCCGCTCGGTAAATCGAGTCACGTATTAAGTCACTTTTAACGAAGATTCAGGCACTTTGCTTTTGTATGTTGAACGTCTTTTTTTTTATAAAATCAGTATTTTATCTAAAAAATTCACACATGCTATATTTCTCTTATGGTCTCTGTAGCACCTGTTCTACGTTATAAATCACTATCACATTGTATTGATTAGAAATTAAAATATTATTGCATGAACGGTGCCAGATCGCGCTAAACCTTCATCGTCGTAAAACCGCGGGATGACTGTCGGCCGATTGCGGCGGCGTAGCTGTCGTTAAACATTGATTTGCCGGGCGGGGATGAATTTTTGCATAATATCGGAAAGAAATGTCGAGTTTCTCTTGAATTGCACGGGCCCACTCGTTGATTTGCGACAACTGAAGCGGTACGACACAATGCGCGCGCGGGAACGGGCGAGAGGTACCTACGGCATCGCGCGCGAATAAGTTAGTGTCACCGCTGAAGAAACGGACGCAAAAAGAATTCAAGCGCGTTCGTGCGATTCTCGCTGGATAAATTCTCTCTCGTGATTTAATTGCACGCTCGAAAGTGACACAAGTGACCCTTACTGTAACATTTCACAACCTTCAAAAGAACTGCACTGAACTCGTAGCTTTCCATCATTAGCGACAATTAGGTTTTTTTCGAAACAAAAAAATGGAGGGAACAAATTACTTAATAATCTAAGTATTATTCTAGGAATGAAGCGCGATACGACGAAAGAAAGAAATGTTTGTTCTTTATTTCTTATAAAGGAATCAATTGTTTTTTATATCCAGTAATATATATTTTTAATTCTATCAGTAAATATTTTGTTTGATAGAGAAATATTTCTTATTTGAAGTTATAATGTACCTAAAAAAAGTTTAAGGTAACTGAGCCAGCTATTAAGATTATGATAGACTTGTCCACGCTTGCTTTTGTGCATTTTTTTTAGCTTCCTAAGTGAAAGGAAATTCACCGGTGCGTGTACGAGCGTAAAATTAATTTGTATCTACTGTTGGTATCTGAGATTCTTAACTTATGATAGTTTATCTAAGCGTCTAAATGCAAAAATTTCTTTATTTGTTCCGTCATTAATGCGAGGAAAAAAAATTATTCTTCGCGATAAACTTTCAGACATTCAGAAAAGATTGACAACTTTATAATTTTAGAATCTAAAACAAGAGAAGCGAAAATTATTAAAAGTAATTTAATATTAATGATACTCGTTTAAAATAATCGAGAATTGATATTGACTATTATGAATTAAAAATCTATTCCCCAATGCATATATGTACATATCTCATATGAATTTTATATTTTAAAAGTGTTAAGTACTTATTCCAAGAAATAAGCTATATAATAATAAATTTTAGACATAATAATGAAATACGTAGACATAATCAAATTATATAAAAGTCTTTAGATAAAAAATCACATTTTTTTATTTATCAGCTTACATTTCATGTTTGCGCGGACACATTGGAGTAAATAGAGTACTTCCGGACTTTGATTCTTAAAAAAATACTTTTTTTCTAACTTTATTGATTAAACTTTATCCTCGTACTTAAATAAAACGCAGAAATAGTTGTTAAAATTTTTCTGTTTTACAATATATGACTTTTTTAATTTAAGGCTACCATTTACTTCTTTTTTTTTACTTATACTACTTTTATAATTACTTATATATTACATATATAATTACATGTGAAAAAAGGAAAGATATAAAAAATAAAATTTTAAATATATTTTTATTATATATATATGTATATATACATATGTATACGTGATACACTTATTTAAAGATTTTTTTAATTTGATCTTTTTTTTGTACTAAAGAATTTATTTAAATGTAAACTTCAATGGTAACATTACATAAAGTATACGTGTCCACTCACGCGAGTCATAAGGATAATTACGTTGCGTGCGGCGATAGTCGATTGTGACAATAGAAAGACGAGAATTTACGGCATTACGAAAGGTTGATGACAGTAAGTATCAATTCGTGGTATCGTTTGTCGCGTCCAGTCAACGGCGACATGATCGGCCACGAGAATGACAACACATCGCGTTCGTTCGGACAGTTCTTTTACAGCTTTCGTAAGCGGGCAGAAGTATACAACCTGTTCTTTAATCAGAGAAAGTCGCCGTTTCCTAGTCCGGCGACGACAAAACCTCTTAGGATGACCGATCCGCGAGGGAGGGATGGAATAAAAACTCGCACCGCGCATTTAAGGAAGGGCTCGCGATTGCATAATCTCTTAACACGTTCAATATTACGTGACTTTAGATGGGTGCGGAATACTTTATGAACGATGTAATACTTTAATTGAATGACAATGCGAGCAACACGAATATACCATTTTATTTAATAACATTTAGTTCTTAAAAATTCAAGCGTAAAAAATAAAAAATTGAGGTCGCACTCATTTTCATAAACTTTGTTACGTTATGAATTAATGTAGTAATATGATTAAAACGTAGCTGAATGAAATCGATTATTACGGTCGCGACGTCGAATATTGCATATGAAGCAAAGATTTCATGGCATTATATTGTAATATTACTACATATTTTTATTCAGTTAGAGAATTAATTCGTTGTGATATTACTTGTTAATATTAATTTTTAGTAATAACACGAATTATTGATTTTTTGGGGGAAATTATGTAATAGATTTTAATTAGTTTTATTCCAAATGTTTACATAGAAAATACCAAGGAAAATACTTTTGAAATATAACACTTGTTCTCTAACGAACCTATTAACTTTTTCGATTAATTAAATTCTTATTAATTAAACTTATTATTTAAAAAGAGAGATTATTTTCTTATTAGGTTACCCATTTATACAGAATGATATTGTAGAAAAAATTTAGTAATAAATTTCTTTGAATTTCTGTTAAAATCTCATGCTGCTACAATTTTCAATGTACTTTTGTACTTTCGTTTCGCGAAAGTGAACAGTCACAATATAACAGTGACGGTTCGTCAATATTTTTTGCTTTATTCTTTGCTGTCGCGTGAAAGTATAAAATTTTTATTTCTTATACAACAGAATTATAAGAAGACATTTTCTTTCTTTTATCATATTTAGCTTAGCAAAATTTAGCCAAGTTTGTGATATTTTATCTCACAACTTTGTTACGTTATTTGAATATTTCTCATATTATTTTGTAGTATTCTAATTTTTCATTTGTCCTACGTACGTGCATTCTTCGTTTGAAAAATAACCGCAGAGATAAATCACGATACTCTTTCGCGTAATCGTATGTCGTTTAACGATCCTTTAGATGGGAGTGGTCTTGCAGAGTTGTTAGTCGGGATGCTAGTTGTACGTGCGCGCATACCGGTGGATCTAGAATTCACCATAAATTTAGCAAACGACTTGTATGAGAAATCCAGTATAAAAGAAGTGTCAACCCTTTGAGCACTATCAGTTAGTGCGTACCACTCTTAACATGAAGCTGCTGGTAAGACACTTAATTCGCAACGATTTAAATACGAAGTTAGTGATTTCTGATCCGATAATTTAATTGTGCGTGAGACAATCTTCAACGTCATTGATTCAAATTGTTTTTTTATGAACTCGAATAGACGTAATATTTTTCATGTAAATTTTAGTCATAATAAAATCTAATCAAAATTTACGTATTTTAGTGAATTCATATATTTCGATACATAAATATAAATATAAATTTATAAAGGATAATTATTACATTTTGTAACGAAAGCTTTTTATTATAATTGATTTTGAAAAAAAATTTACACTAATCTTTACCAAAATTTTAATTCAATTAAGAGTACGAATTAAATTAAAAATACGAATTATTTACATTTGAAATGTTTATTTTATATTATTGCATTTATTATATTATATATATTGATTGCGGCATTTTAATTTATGAAACGATCGTTCAGTTTGAAATATCTCACGCAATCGGTGATTCATATTCGCATATCGATAATTGTTTTAGCTTTTGTTCTCGTTGATCATTCTTGTCTCCGGAGACGAAAGTCTCGTCGCCGAAACAGCTGACGGCAATGACGTATCGTCGCAAGTGACCACTGTTCTTCAGGCTCAACCGAGCGCTCGGGAAATCATAGGAGAAAAGAAACTAGGAAAAAGAAGCTACAGTTTGCTTCCCGTGCCTTACGTACGCACTTACACATCCGCGTTGCCGTGGTAAATAGTACAGATAAATATCTTGTCAACGGTGCGAATGTAAAAATCTCGAGACAGCAATTCGGGGCTGACAGTTGACTTATGCGTTCGATTTCTCAGGTATCGATTGGGCGGTTTGAGTAGCTACGGATTGCACGGCTATGGTTTGTATCCGAGCTGGCCGTTGTTGTACGGTGGTTGGTATAAAGGGTGGTAAATTCCAAGATTGAAGTGTGCGACTGTCGCTGGGCAAGTACGCATCAATTTCTCGGCATCTTTTTTTAACATTCGATAATTTATAAGCGTCATCTCTCGATTTATTATCGTGATTCGATATTCATAATATTTGTTGAGTTATTTGTGAATGCATTGCAGGAAGCGGCGTGTGACGAGGCACATATCTACATTTATTATATTTTAAATTTAGATTCCATAGCAATTGTCAACGGATATTACGGAGATTTTATATTCTTGGTGCCAATTAGTTGTAATCATGTGTTAATTGTATCTTGATAGCACACTCGATCACTTACACATAAGAAATGGAAGCATTATAACTATAAATATATAAATAATTCATATATACAGTAAAGAGGTTACGTTATTGTGAGCATACCTTTAACCGTTTTCTTATATAAGTCGCCAGTATTTCTTCGCATATGGTGAGATTCTTGTCTGTGTCCTGTGCAAAAATCAAACGAAATCTCTCTTAGAATTGTCGAACGATTATAGCTCAGAAACGAGACAAAGAAGAACAAAATTTGTTCTGTCATTTGTTCGTTAGTCATTTATTCTGTTGTATAGATGGGACCTTTAATATGTTCGTCAATTCTTTGATCTTTTGTAACTTGATCTGCTCTTGGTCGTTAGTCCGTTGAACATTGCACATCCGGTGTGATCCGTACATTTCAAACTGTGAGACGACAGCTGCGACAGGTAGTCGGACGATTTGCTAATGGTTTTAGAGGTACATGTCACTTGTTCGCCGCAGAATTCTCATGCGCAGGGAGTTGCTTAGAAACAAGACGGCAACAAATATCTTATCGGCTTTCCACGTAAAATATTGAATATTTAGTACTTTAGTTTTCTTAAACGAATTTGAATAATAAATTTGTTACAGTGTGCGATATCGACAAATTGTTTAATGTTTTAATTTATCTTTTTTAAGTTAAATTAAGTATCGATCTAGGAGATAAGAACTGGTTCCTCAGTGGGTTTAAGAGGTTTCCATCCCCATAGTTATCATCTGCAGCAAGTATCGAAATTCTCTTGCTTCTACCCGGTGGATAAATCGTGCGCATGTTATTTTATCAGAATATACACATATGACTTTTAATAAAATAATAGAGAAACAACATACATTTGAAAAATGAATATTAAAGAAACTTTACTGAACAAAATTTTATTTATAAAGTTTGCCTAATATCACTGTGACAGTTTCCTGCGTTATCCATCCGACTACTTTCCTCCCTGCTCTTTGTTAGAGGGCAGCCAGGACTCATATAAAATCGATTCTGCACACTTTCGCGTAGGGATGACTGAACCGCGCCATTCTATTTAGACTTATCCGCAAACTTACAGATTCACGCGAGCTCATTATTTACATACATTTTCATATCATGTATACGTTTCCATAAGTAATAAACTTGTAAGCATTTGAGGCATAATGAAAGCGAAATACAATCTAAACTAAGAGAAAAGAATATAAAAGGAATAAAAATATAAAAATAAGAATACAATTTATATACACATATATGTTAAATATAATTAATAGGATGGCGAGAGTCAAAAATTAATTTGTATTTTTTAATTAAAAAATAATTTAACACTGATACAATACTTATTTACAAGCATCATAAAAATGACTTTAGAAATTAATTTTTGTTCTCTCTTTTAAAGTTAGACTTATTTTTTTTTAACACCAGTTAACATTTTTTAAGTATTACGAAATAAAGGGGACACTCTTTAGTTAAAGCTCGACCGCGCGAAAGTCAAAGATCAACTGGATGCATACTTTGCGGTTGCGCGTTTATTAGCCCTTGTATTGTGGACAGTGACAGAGTGAGAGAAAAGCGGCAGCATCTCCCTACATGCGGATGGACCAGTTTTTGTCCTCTGCAACTGACCGCAAAAAATCAGAAAATGGGAGTCAAAGGCTAACTGGGTGCGTTTTGTGGCACGGTGTTTGTGTACGTTCGAGTGGACAGTGGTCATTGTTCCGGGGGCAGCATCTCTCGTTGAATGGACCAGTTTTCAGAGCGGGCACGAGCCCGCCGATGATGAGCCAGAATAATCCGAAACAGGACCTCTCGCTACGCGGATGAACAGGTTTCGTCGGACGGGCGGCCACGAAGCGCAGTCTGCTGGGGAAAACAGCCCGCGTGATCTGTATCAAGTGGAAACTGGTCCATAGTTCAGGCCCCCTAGTTCAGCAGCACGGTGTCGTCCACGTGCGATCTGGCTGAGATCAGAGATCAGACTCAAGAAAAGCAACGAGCTCCAAATACGAGAATGGGAACAGGTTCCACTGAATAAACGGGATCACGATCTTCGCATCGGAAATGTAGAGCAGGTGGAATAAAATCTGCGATTGTAGCTAACGGGAAAATTTCTTGTTTATATTAATGTAATAGCTAGAAGAATTGCTAGAAGAAAGTAATCGATTTGGCTGTGCGAGAACTTGAGTCCACCGTTTTGAATGACACGTGAAAATATGAAACGTAAAATATATATAAACACTGGTTGTACTTTGAAAATTTAGTATATAAATGGAGTAAATTAAATTTAAAAGATTTAATTAAAATTGTGTTTTATGAAACGTTACATTATGTTACAGTGATTGTGTTACTTAAACTACTTAAACTACTTAAATTGTTTCAGACGCAATTACGAATCACATCAAATCAAAAATAAAGTCAACTTGTTTACAATAATGGAATAATACTAATAATGCATAAAACGCTTCTAAATATGAATGAATAATTAATCGATAATTGAGAAACTCGTAACTTCAAACAGGTCACTAACAGATCACTAACAGAATCGTCAATTTTTTTTGTTTGTAATTACTAATAGCAGTCGCCGTCGCCATAGAATCTTGTATTATTATTATTATTTTTTTTTTCGAAGAGAGCACTGCCGTCGAGCGTCAAATAAAGAATACGATAAAAGAGATTGTACTTCGGGTCTAGGGACAAAGAACACGCGGTACTCAATCAAAAGGATGCGAAAACAAAGGCCGATGACGTGTGTGTCACATGAGACGTCGAAACCAGCCCACATTGGCCACTTCTTTCACCTGTCCATCATTCCCTGTCCTCTAAAGAGGACGCTTCTGAAAGAGGACATTTGCGTTTCCGCGCTCGTACCAGCCATTGTACGCATTTATCGGTCGTTTCTCCGCTGGCAGTTCGCTTCACTGGCGACCGTACGTTCGGTCGCAGAGAATGCATATCTGACGTGGGAGACGAAATAATTGCACGCTGTACCTTCGGTTGTAATCGGTCTTCGCACTATCGACCCGCAGCAATCTTTTATCGCGCAAATATTTTTCTTTTTGTGAGAATATCAAAGAACGAGCATGAAAAATTATAAGAGACGAAAGTATCCAATTAAATCTTTTTATTGAAGTCGATTTGTTGTCTAATTTAAAAATACGTACTTTTCTATCGATTTATCCTAACTTCAATTTTAATAATATTTTGTTTAGCTGTAAATGTTAAATCTGTGTGCCGTTAATTCGTATTAAGTAAAGGATGTTTCATTGTGAATGACTATATTGATGAACGTAATTGAAGAATATACAAATTAGATATGATTTAATGAGGGATGTTGATGGGAAGGCTCGTAAATATTTAAAAAAAAAGAAAGTAAAGGAAACTTCCGTTGTCGAGTTAATTTCAGCCTCGACTGCGGGAACCTGTTTTCTGCGGGAACGAGGACCGTGAAAGGATCTCGCTACCTACACAGCACATTACCTCCATTCGTATCGGTAACGAGGTCGACTTTACTCCGCAGCACTCTTCCTACGGGGGTTGGAGGGATGAGGGGGTCATAGACGCGCGCGTGGTATTACCGGGACACCCCGTATATAGCAAGGGCGTATTTGTTTTACTGCCTGGCTGCCGGCATTGGTTGAGAACGTGCTCCGCATTCTTGAAATCGTGCCACCCTTGTTACGGCATAGACTCTCCACCGATGTTCCCCTCGCCCCTTCACCTCGCCATCAAACCTGGGCTCTTTTCCTCGTCGCCGCAACCATCATAAGAAGGATCGTCGTCGATCCGCTCCCCTGCGTTCTTCTCCTCCTCCTCCTCCTTCTCCTCCCTTTTTGCGCGATCGTAAAAAATTCTTAACTCCTGTAGTAGCCTCTACAATATGCATATAAGTACACTATACAAGACACGCTCTACGAGATGTTTTTGAAGCCGAGGAACATTCATCTGTTCGCCGAAGTTTTCGCAGAACGCGGCGCAACGAAATAATTGGCACGATAATAAATATTGAGACTAGAGCATGGATCTTTTATTATTTTTCAAAAACTAATTTTGTAGACATTGAAATTATTGAATTATTCATCACTCGCCGTCACATACATTATGATAACATAATGACAATGATATGTCTGTCTCAAAGAACCTGGAGTATATCTAGAAGACATATTTTCGCCACTTGGCGTTGTAATCGTTAATAAGAAAAAGTCGTTGAAACCGCGTCATTAATCTTACAGTCTTTACCGCTGTCAGGATCAGCGTTAAAACGGGAAGATCGTCTTCATCCCTTTCTTCGATGAGACTATAAAAATTTTTAACTCCTGCAATGGACACGAAGTGCTTTTCTAAAGACAGCGGGAATATTAGTCTTCCGAAACGAAAAGGAAAATTCACTGCGCTCGCTATTCTTACAAAATAGTTCTTCTGATCTAATTGCGATGTTAATAAATAATAATTGGCAAATATACTTACTTGTTATATATAGTATATTACAATACTCAATTTAGATACAGCATACTGTTTAATTATTGTCACTGCAACACAATTTCTCTTTTATTAACATAATTGTTAAAAAATAATATTCATTCTTTTCTTTCTAAGATTCTATGTACTATTTAGATGTCTTGATGATCACAAACAATGTTGCTTTTTGCTATTCTAACTCGTAAAATTGTTATCTTCTTTAATGGTTGATCGGCTCTCGTCGAGCCATCTCGGTCGGTGTCAGATCTTTCGATAACGGCGCATTGTCGTGCAGACACAGTCGTCACATCGCGGACTTAGACTATCTCAGAGCAAGAGAAACGGCAAGGGAAGAGTCCGGCGATTTCTACCGATCCTAATTTACGGCCGGGATTTCAGGCGTTTATGTCTTTCCGATAAGGTCGTTCACGCAGATGCCAAGCCTGCACCGATGGATCTTCTTCATCCTTGCGCTCTCACTTCTTCTTATTCCGTCCCCGTCGATAGGACACGACGAAATGTCAGAGCTGGAGTTCGTCTCGCGTCGTTCGTCGTTAACGAGAGCAAGGTAGAAGCGAGGTGTCGATTCGTCAGCGGCGCGTGATCGCGTCGGACTCGCGAAATTGCCAGCCATTCTTCCACGATTTTCTGCCAGAAATGATAGTGATCGGCTCCCCGTAGAAGTCACGTGAATGTAAGATTTAACCGCTTTTTGCATAGTAAAGCGCGATCCGTTGATGTTCCGAGAACACGACGTAAGGTAACGCTAGGTGTGCAAATAAAAGTCTCTTCTATCATTTATCGGGAGCCAATATCGTCTTGTATTATTTATTTATAAAACACATTTACGACGTGTGAACGGCGAAGAGTGCTAATTTTAAACGGATAACAAGTGTGTAAGGGGACGCGAAACCAATTGTCCTGGACTTTCAACCGATCAAATGGGATCCTCAATAATATTTGTTTAAAGGACAAGCGACCGGAGATTCGCTTAAATTGGAAATTTTGTCTTTTTTTCCTTCCACGGGAGGGTGTTAAATTCCCTGTGAGATTCGATTGGTCGGCGTTTTGCGGCGGGCACAGATTTCCTGTCCGGAAGAATCGACAAGATGGGCTTGTTCACGATTTTCTATCGGACTGACGCTTTCTTCCCTGATTTCTCACGCTCCGCCAATTCTCGGGATACGTCAGATATTTTCATTGCCAATAATAACTACATAAATCAATTTAGTTTTTATTATTAATTAATATTAATTACATGAATTATGATTTAGTTAGTAATCAGTAATATAATGCTATTAGTACATCTAATTTAATTGTCGAAGCTGTGTATAATTTAAAGAAGTTATAATATTAAAAATACTAATGATAATAATACAATTAAAAAGTATATTAATTTTCTCCAGAAAGAAAATCAATATAGACAAAATTTTATTTATATTTGTATAAAAATATTTATTTAATATACTTTTTTAAATTAATTTATAATATACAGTTATTGTTAAACACACATCTGAGTCTCATCAGCTCTTCTTTTATTTTATAAATTTTTATTGTATAAATTTGATTTTATGCAACAGTTTTAATTGCTAAATGTAATTTGATAATTTATTTAACATTAAGTCGAAAAACGAGAGAGTATCCCCTATATTTGCATTTAATGCTCGAATTTTTAATATAAAACGTGGTCTTTGACCCGGCAATCGCGTAAGGTTCTTTAATTATTGCTGGCTTCGCGGATCAGGGATTGAATCAGAGAATCGAATCCGAAGTATATTCATGGATGAAACTTATCGTCAAGTAAAGTTACAGCGAAATACAAAAATAACTACTTTGTAACGTATAACATCATTTTACGTTGCGGTGTTTAAATGTGTGATTGATTTGTAAAAGATACATAATTGATTTACAAAGTTTGACACCTATTCTTACATTTTGCTGTTTCTATCTTTACAATACCCGAAATGATATTAGCATACATATTGAGGAAAATTAAATTTCTCTTACTTTTGTTTTATATTTTAGCAGTGATTATTGCAGATCTCTGCTTTTTTTTATAATTTACTTTATATCATACATTTTTTAACATTTGATTTTAGATATGTTTGGAAATAACACTGAAAATAAAATTTTATTGAATCAAGTTTTAGTAAATTATTAAATTCTATCAAACTTGGAATTAAATTGTTTCATCTGAAAATATAACATTTTCAATCATTTATTCTTAAAATTCAACAGATGCTAAATTTTAGAAGATTTAAATCGGGAGTGAAATAAAAGATAAAAAGAAAATATGAAGGCTCGGTAAATCTTTATAATAAAACAAAATTTTATATTTTTGTATATCCTTGATTAAAAATTCAATTCTTAATGTACTCAAATTACCTATATAACAATCATCTATAATGCAAAGAGCACTCCGTTTCCTACAAGTAGGTCAAAACGAATTGGCCGAATGAATGATTAATTCGGAACGATTAATTTGATCTTCGACGACTCGACGCGCGCGAGCGCTGACAAGACTCGTTCCTTATCGACGGACGCGAATTGTAAATGAGGCTATCGGTAGACCCACACTTCTTACTTTTGGCCACTATTCTGCGACGTCGACAAGGGGGGGGGGTGTTCGCTGGGGTAGGAGGGGGAGGTCGAGATGGCCAGAATTTATAGCGTCTTTGCGATGGGACCGGGATAGAAAGGGGGAGAGTGGGATGAGGCAGAGCCGCCCCTCAGACTCAATGTTTTCTGCAGGGAAAGTCGGAAGTCGAGCCGAACCCTGGCCAGGACTAGCCGTCTACCATACGTCTTGCTAACAGACCGGAGAGATTTGGTCGTCGAAACCGAGATCGGGAAAAATCCTGTAAAATTATCCTGTCGACTTAGCGAGCGCTTCTGCACGGTATAACTTTGATTACGATGTCGCGGATCGACATGCCGAGTTTCGTGTATTAAATCGATACGACACGGACGGGATGAATTTTCGAAGCGTCTCCGGCGCGGACAATTGGTGTCCGTTATCGGGTAGATTTAGTTGGACGAGCGGGTCCCTCCATTTTCCGAATGGACTTCTGACCCCACCATCCCATGGCGCACGGGGATGCTTTTTATTAGACTCCGTCAGGATCACCCGGTATATCCGACCGCGCGCGCGCACGTATGCACGCTTGTGTCTGTGTATGCGTCTGTATATGTACGCGGGTGTTACACGTAGGACGAGCTCGTATATGCGAAGGCAGTGGCCATGTTCAGGATGGAGGGACAACCCCATTCGCTAAATTAACTGCGTTAGACCGGAGCCCTGGAATTCTTTACGCTTTCTTCGACCTACGACCGGCCATTTTACGCTGGATCTCGCGACGGAAACGATCGTAGTTCCTCACCCTCGATTTTTTTTCCCATCGCATTTTCCTTCACTTACCACGTGTAATTCCCCCCATAGGAGACATGCGTCGAGCAGATTTACGACGGTTACATTCGAAACGGTAAATTTTGCGTCTTTCCCCTTTGATGATTTCTTCTAAACTGGTTGTCATCGTAATTGATTACATTCATTGAGAATTAGGCTAAGGGATGAGAATAATGAATAGCAAAGATAAAAAAAGGGATAAGAGTTAAAAATAATGTACACAACAATATTATAGCTAATTAATATTTATCGCAAACGTAGTAATAAATAATTAGCGTTATATCTTAACACAAGTAGACCGCGTACGGCGTTTGTGGTCATTATTAATGGCACACGAGTCTTAGGGCGGGAGTAATTTCTTTGCGAACTATTCGAAAAGAGGCGAAAGTGCATAACGCGGGAAACTTAAGTAACGATTTCTCTAAGAAAGTTTCGCGCGGCGAGACTTTAAAGCCGAGCGCCTGAGACGGCTTCTTAATCGAATCACTAATGCTTGTAAAATCTTTGTTCGAGACTCCTTAAAGAGAAGGAGATGAAGCACCGCGCGCGCGACCGAGAGTAAAAGCGTTTACTATGAGTTGACGAAGTACTGAAAAAGTGGGTTTACTTTTACCGGCTATGAGACGCTATAACAGTATAACTCCAAACTGCGAATATTAATTGCACATTGTTTGACATAATTTTTATTTCCTCTGTCTACATAATTATATTTGATTTATTTTTACAACATGAAAGAGATTTAGCCTGTGTTTTTTTTTCCGCAATGAAAACGTTCGCACGTATTAAGATACTTAATTTAATTTATTTATTAAATTATTTATTCTACGTAGATAATATTAAAGAGCGTTTATATATAAATGAAACGAGAACAGAGTTTTCGACATCGATCGAATTCTATTCTGAGAAATTATCGACGAGGTCATTATTTAATCGGGATCTCTATTAATCTGTAATAAACGGCCAGCAAAGCGCGGACGCTCCGTTTTCCCCCTGCCGTTTAAATTCGCTACTAGCCGGTCCACCTTCGACGGTGCGGGATATCCGCGTTCGATCGCGGACAACTTTCTGAATAGGTGATCACGTAAAACTGATTTAGCAATTCGCCCATTCCCGGGCGGCGCGATCTTAGTTCAAATTGAGTATAGTCCAAGTCTTACTCGGGTGAACCACTACTAATCCAATTCCAGAGATCTCGAGACGTTCCGAGGTGAATCGAGGGTGTGCGAGAGGTGGCCGAAGGGTGGTTCGGGAGAAAGAGCCGTCGGGACGCTCTGCGGATAGACGAAGGAGAGAGTGGTGGTGGTGGTGGTGGTGGTAGTGGTGGCGATGGTGGTGAGGGTGGACGAGGGAGAAAGAGAGTGTACGAAGTGAGGGTGAGTCGAGGGTATAATATCGCCTATGCAAATAGCCTTTGGACTTAGACTGACTGAATATACTTTAGACCTGGCGCGGCACGAGTTTAGACTGCCGTCGTATTTTCCGAGGGAGCGAACCGAGCGCTTCCGTGTGCACGCGCTCTTAAAAAATTCCATCATCGGAAACCGCAGCTTGTTACGTCGCCGTTCGCGAGGCAAAGTCCTTGATGAGGTGTTGCGAAACGAAACACATTTGGCGAGTTACACGAGACACGTTAGTTCCGTACGCAACTGTTACGATTAAATTTAGTTAGACTGCTAAGTGATTAAATACTGATAGATGAATCTTTGTTTCTATTTATAGAGTTGTGTTAAGTTTTGTATAAATTACGATTTTCCACTTTGAATTTTAATATTATTTTTGGAATTATATTTAGACAGAATTAAGATACATAATTTTTCTTAATTTATCTCTACAATAACTATGAAATATATTATTGTAATTATATTTGAATAATGGGATGAATAATTTTTTAAAGTTTTAGAAAGAAGCGCATGCAGCGATTATGGGTACTAAAATTTATATGTCTAATAATTAAAGTATTATCTTAATAATTAGTACGTCATCATTTAGCTATTGCAATTACATTTCTATACGTTATATGACTCGTCGCGGAAAGCAGCCGAAGAAAAGTCGATGTGTGAGTAAAATAAGGGGTCGCGGTAATAAGGGGAAAACGTACTTGAGTGGTAAACGTAACTGATGGGGCGAGCAGAGGGCAGCTGAAGGGAGGGAGGGAGCTGCAAAACCGAACGGAGTAAAGGGAAGGGTAGGGGACGACATTAGGCTGGGTTTCCCGACGAGACGAGGGTAGGACGTTTGAGGTCAGTTCGGGGCGGTTTTTTCAACCCCCGAAGCGACTCGCTCAATACCAGGCCGCCCCTCGACTGACCAATGGTCGGCCTCCGGCCCCCACTATTCGCCCTGGCTGACCAGCCAGCTGATTGGACGAAAACCTCCCGAGGGATACTCTATCCGGCGAGGATACTCTCTCGCTCTCGGCCCCGGATCTTCTCGAGATCCGCTAACTAACCGGAGAGGAGAGAGAGATTACGTACCGGGTGTGCCCCCGATATCGGAGATTCCGCGGAGATATTTCCTGCTCTCGGAATTCACCGCCCAGTCTCATCCGGCAAAGGAATTTCTGATGAGGGATTAGAACGAATTTACTGTCTCGGATACTGTACCGTTTATTCATGCGCTTGCCGGACCGGAGCGTCGAAAATTGAAACCTCTTGGCAATTGATTCTTACAAATTATTCGCACGGGAAAATCAATAATTGGTTCGTTTTGACTTCAATATTTCACGATTTAAAGAAATCGTTAAGTGAAACTTTTGAAAACGCAGAAATCGATGTTCTCTGTAATTTTCTCGCGTTATTTAGTATTTAACATGAATTGAATGAACATATATATCCGCCGATGTTTAAGTAGCAAGAAATATTTGCCGCGACATACGTCAGCGCGAGAAAGTATATTAAAAGTATCCATTCCGAAGTAGAGGGCGCATAAACGTCCGTAGTAATATCTTTACCCGACTCTCGATGCATTTTATCGGGCAACGGAAAAAGCACTCCTCCCGCTCTCTCGTCGGCGGAGAGCGAGGATCGCGATACGTCCATTTTTCGTAGATTTCGGCATTTCCTCCCGTGTCACCCGCTAGACGCGTCATGGGGATGGAAACCGTCACGCCGGGATACCGCCGTCGACGCAAACGTAGGTACGTCGACATGTTTACCAATGTTATCAGCGTAATAATGGGACACCCCGTATCCCGTCCGGCAGCGCGCCGGTCGTCCTACCGCCAGTTTGCCCGAGACGATATCGGTCGTTCTACCGTGCCTTTCGTTAGATTCCCTTACTAAAGCGGATGTGACCTGGGGACTACGCCGAGAGACACCGACCATCAGGACACCGGTAACTTAAAGACACCTTAAAGTTCGCAACCGCGACGTCCCCGGTTGTCGGCGAGACACCCTCTCGCCCGGAAATTTCGGACCGCCATTGACGGCCGATGGAAATGAAATCGCGAGTTAATTCGGATCGATTTCTAACTTCGCTATTACTCGCTCCTCACTCGCGTCCCCCTGCTCCCGTATGCTCGGTACAAGGGGAATTATTGCACAGCCATGACTTCTCTTTAAAATATTTGCAACGTTATAATTGTCTTTGCGCTTTTATCGATTTCGATTAAATCTAGATTGCAGCGGTACAGAACGACGTAATTTACGATTCACAGGAAGAATTACAGTTGCGTAACAAATTTATTTGTATTTTCGATCGACAAATATCCCACACAGGTATTTACCTGGTTATAGTGATCGATAAACCTTATCCCAAACGAATATAGAGAAATACATCCTTCCCTGATCAAGACATTTCTTATGACGGTTTTTCTTTTTGGCGAAACGGGAATCACAATTCACCCAGCAGGGAGCTGCGATTTTTTTTTTTAGTACGACAGGTATTTCATCGGTTATTTTTTTTCCTTCTTCCGACGATCCTCACTCGTTCTCTGGCGCAGACAGGGTCAGGGGATAGGAGGGCCGGGAGGGGCGAGTGGTTGAGCCCACGGGAACGGGATCAAAGGAAGAATTATCAGGGTTCCAAGCGCGGCCCGGGATTTGGTCCCGTAGGAGACTTACCACATGTAAATAAGGACAGAGCTTCTGTAGCTTGGTGCTGTCCTGCGTAAATAACATTTTTCCGATAGCGCTGAAATAACCCACCGCGCCAGTCCGGTACGAATCCTTGGCACATCGTCGGGCTCCTTTGTTACCTCTTTTCCCGCTTGCACAATTTTGAATCCTCTGCCGTATTTTACCACCAAATATTGTATCGCGAATAAATATCTATTTTATTATTTTCTTAAGAAAAATGCAATTAAAATTTTTACATTGCCGAAATTTTATATATTGACATACAATATATATATATATATATATATATATATATATATATATGTTCCTATAAAAATTATACGCACAACATGGAATATCAATAAGCATATTTGTTGTTTGTGGTTTTATATTTTTGGTCGTAACACAACTTTGTTGTAGCTTTCAAATGTAGCTCTATTATCATTACTTAATATGACTGAGAATTACTCGGACTGAAGAATTACGTATGAAGAAATCTAAATAATAAACTTTATCTTACTTATAGTATATAACGTAATGTAATATTGTCGATGTTGTAACTGGTATTACAATTTTCTACTAAAATTTAGCATATTTTAAATAAAATTATCAGCGCAAGTGAGCTCTCTTGGAACAAAATTACATTTCGAGAGCTCAAAGAGCAAAGGGATTTTAATACACAGTACATTTCGACATTCTCCGTGCGTCTCTTGATTCTCCGTGTTTCTCGTTTACCCATCCATTTTTCTATTCTCTCTTTTTCTGTCTTTCTCTCTCTCGTTCGAAGTAAAGGCGAAAGATGGGTATTTTTGTTTCCCTTCGTTTTTTCTCTCCCTCTCTCTCTCTTTCTCTCTCTTTCTCTCTCCCTTTTTTCTCGCTGGGCCAGCATATTCGGCGCGGTTCTACGTTTCAAAATGTATGCAAAAGACCGGGGCACCCCGCGCATCCTAACACGGTACATCCCGCAGAGAAAAGTTACCCCTTCGTTCCGACGATCTCTCGAGTATTTCTTCTGAGATTGACGTCACCGGCTGTCACAAGGGCTCAGCAAAAGTGTCCTCGAAAAATCGGTATCGATGAAACACTTTCGCCGGCGGAGTCGCCCCGATTTCCATACGCTAATGTAAACTCGCGAAACGGCACTGCGTTCTCGCCGGACTGTACCGGAGTCCGGTCGGCGTAGTTACCATCGATTCGTGGTCGCAACTGTTCCGTCGTTTAAAAAAGGAACGCCTCGAGTCCTAGGGTGGAAAGACATCTTTTCCCGACATATATTTCTGTTTGTCCAAGGGGCCAGGCACCAACCGCTGAACAATATAGGGTCATTTTACGTGTTTCCTTACACGGAAGCAGGTTGCCGTTCTTCCCTTCGCGCGTCATCCTTTTTCCCCGCAACATGCCACTTTCTCTGTATACACCCCAATTTAACATTTGCCTCGAGATATTCTTACGTGTATTTAGTCTTTTAACGTTTATTATAGGTTTGAGATAACTTTATCAAAGCTGTAATGTTATCTATTAATGTATAACATTGGTTTACACATTTTCTAGAGTAAAATTCAAGTAATTGTCAGATATTAAATATTATAGCTTTAAAGTTGTCGACATTAGATTAAATCATTCAGAAATATATACTTTAACATGTATTGCCTCATGACGTGGCGTTAATTTATTGTAAATTTTGAATGATCCTTATCAAGGCAATGTGTCAGCTGTTCAGGACTCGATGGAATAATATTCCTACAAAATTTATAAGCGATTGAAGTCTTGAGGGCAACTGTACCTAGCGTTGAACAGCCACTTTGCTTCGCGAAAACGAGAAGGGTCTCTGTGCCGCATATTGATTCGCGATAATTTCATTATTTTTTTCAGGTTCTCGGTAACCGATTAATGTCTCTTGAGAACAATTGTCCGCCAATTGAAAGACAAGCAGGCCGCGAAATCTATACATCCGTCGACTCGTAATAATAATCTTCACCCAAGTTCGTTTCGGCGACCGCAACTTCAACCGGCAGAATTTTTCTCGTGTCTCTGACTTTTTCTTTGCGATGAGGGAATATACATATAAATATAGGGAGACGTACACCCGCGAGATCTCGCGCGGCAGAAACGGATAAAGCGGCTGGCTGGCAGGAAGTAAAAGGGCGGTGAAGGGAATAAGAGCGAGCTAAGGGAGAGAGAAGAGAATTTTATTGGCTCTGACTTGGCGCCCCCTAACGTCTGCTCGTTTGCCTCGCAGATTTTCATATGTTTTCATTCACTTGGAAAATTAGGACGTTATACAGAAATCGGACTCGCGAGTCTCTCTTCAGGAAAGTCTCCGTATATTCCCGCGTACGCACGGTACTTCCTACGCAAGTTATTGGCTCTAGTATAGTTCTTTTGCGAAATACTTTGTGAAAACTGGTTATTTAACCCGTTACTTAGTATATGATTTTTTAAAACATATTTTGTAGAATAATTCACATGAGGGAGAAGCAAGATTTGTAATTATATACGAAAGTACAAAGGTACGACGCTGCGACAAGAATTCATTTATTATACCCTTTAAGTAACATGTTTTCCTTTGAAGAAAAGGAATCTACATTTCACGGCGGTTGAGGAGGGGATTTAATTAACGTGATTTCATGCAAGCCACGTCTTGCGGTCCATGCAGAGCTAAAGAATTCATAAAGGGGGAAACCGACAGCTCCGCACACGGATCTTTTGTTGCGGCGCTAGCAGAACCATTATGTGGAAACGAATGCTTCTCGCCAGCCGGCGTCATCCTGAACTAAGAAATTCAGCATCGACTCGAGGGTGGTATTCGTGTCGAGAGACGCGCGGGCACATCTATCGCAGGAAGGCGGCGCATAAAAAACATATTTCGAGGTCCTGCCGGGGCTGCGGCAGGGTGGACCTTCGTAGTAATATATCAAGCCAGATCGATACTATTCCACAGACTTCGGTTGTTCGGAAACCTTCCAGGGCGCCCGTCCACCTCCTCCTATTCTCTCTCTCTCTCTCTCTCTCTTTCTCTCTTTGGCAACTACGCTCTCAAATATCCCCGAAGTTGGAACACCAGCAAGACGTGGATAAGCCAGTCGTAGATGTTGGAAATTCGACGAATCCTCGCGCCACACTTGCCACGATTTGATCAATGATACACATCACAGAGCCGTTACGCAGTAGCATAAAAGATGATAGCAATGTATGTCGAAAGATAAATTTAGACGAAGATGTAGTTATCTAACAAATAAGCTGCCACAGAGATGTCGGCAAAAACGCAAAACAGATGAAATATCGAATAAATCTTTGGGGCTTTCAATGCTAAAACAATCGTCAATCTTCTCAATTTAACATTAATTTATCTGTAGAGAGAGAGAGGTAGAGAGAGAGAGAGAGAGAGAGAGAGAGAGAGAGAGAGAGAGAGAGAGAGAGAGAAAGAGAGAGAGAGAGAGGGGGGGGAAGAAGTCGTTTTGGGGAAATCAATAATTTTGACACCCTGATCGCGGAAATATCGCGGAATCTAAACGGTGCTCAATTTTCGTGGAAGAAAACGTGTCCTCGGTGAGGTGGAGAGGACGAGAAGGCGAATGACGTGCTTGAAAGGCAGTAACGAGGGAAAGTGCCGCCGAATCTGTATCGATCGGCGTGAAGTGCTGAGAGGGCAACGAAATCAGATTACACAAAGGCCTCTTACCTGATGCGCCGCGTGCGAAGTCTGGCCCAAAACTGGCACCCCGTCCGCCGGGGAGGAAAGGGGTAAGCCTTTTCCGCGGTTACAAGTTAGGGCTAGCCGTGTGTACGTGTGCGTCCGTGTGTGCGCGCGCGCGCGCGACAAGCACACAACACCAGGTATATGCAACCTTCATTCCCCTCTCCTCGTTCCTCCTCGCTCTTCTCGGTTGGCGCCCGTTGGTGTTACAATAGTTGTAGCCTCGCATACCAGCGACAACGTTGTAATGCAGCCGTGAGTTTAGGATAAATCTTGATATCGCTTTCCGATCGATCACGTTGCGCGCGAGACAACCGGGCAAACGGTTACTTCGCCGAAATGTAATTTCTACATTCAGATTTGTGAACGTAGCGGCTCGCGTATTATTTAACAGCGAGCGCAATTTTTCGAGTGGAAATGACATACTCGGGCTAGTTTAAATTGCTTTAATTTATCAACGATATCGATGATAAAATTTTAGATTCGTGATTCCCTATACTTCACTTTTAGTATTCTCTTGTAACTTATTCTCAGTTTATCTCCAACATATTTTCTCGCGATGCAGTTTTTCTCATTTACAATTCGTCCCCTCTCTCGACAATGTCGTAGCAACGACGGTTTATACTTTTGTGCTTTTCGTAACGTCGGAAATCCGTGCGCACCTCGGAACGCGAAATTTCGCGTTGCGATCGCGGTGTACGATTCCCCCGTTTCCGGCGATGTGGCAGTTCGACGTGATCGGGATGAAAAAAGTCTCGGGGGTGAGCAGAGGGGAGGGAGAGAGAGGGGACTTAGCTGGATAGGAAACCTGCAGCGAAATCCGGGATTCCGGTAGGAGAAGATTCGGTCGAGGAGAGACGATAGCCATGCGCGATAGTGCGAGAATTCGCGCGGCCCATTGGGCATAGGTCAGGCAGAAGCCAATCCTACGAAACTCTCAGATATATGATAAAAATTGACTGGAGGCGTCCCCCTTCCTGCCCATGCCCGTGCCCACGTCGCCGTGGAAGAGCCCAGAATTTTCGTTCGTCCCTTAAATCCCTCGGATAACACCGCTGCGAGGAAGCTCGTCCCTCGTCCATCCCCTTCGTCGTCCCGACGATAACACGTGCGCGGTGGACTTAGAGCGAGGCGAGGCAACGCGGTGGAGGACAACGGGGGAGAGAGAGGGTGAGAGCTGGCAAGTCATCGGCGACCGATCAAAGAATGATCCGCCGGCTAGAAAGCGCGAAATAGGGTCGGCCCGACGATCTTCTCGCGGATCGAGACTTCGCACGCGCGAGCTTCGTTTCTGGTTGCCGCACGGGGCTGTGAGTCATGATCACGACTTTAATCGTTCCTAAACAATGACGTCTATTGTTCTCAGCCGGGTCTTTAAATGCTCAGATTTAATTGACGTTGATGTTCCTCGTACACGATAGTTGTTAGACTTTTTGGTGAAATAGAAATTAAATATTTAATTGTTTGATAACCATTTAGTAACTGATTCGTTACTATTATGTTTGGTTATTATTAATATATTTATTACATATTTGGTTGTATTACTCAAACATTTAATTGAAATTATTTCACCAAAGCTTGATTATTCAACCTTTTTTTTCAGTGTATTGAAATAAATTTTAGTGGAAATTCTTTAATATATTGATGTAGTTTTCTGACCAACGTCCAAGTCTTTTTGCATTTCTCGTTGCCGCCTGTTGAAGACTTTAGACGATGAGATTTGAGATGAGGCAGTCTGCGTATCATCTTATATTACTAACCGAAGTATTCCGCGCGCGATTTTGCGAAATAATTATCATACAGTCTTGTGATCCGCGGGACAACACGAGCGAATATCCATCGCGAAGGGAATTTAATATCGGAGGAATCCATTTTCAACGATGTTCCGGTATTATGATTCATCGCGAACGAATATGTCCGTACGTTCTATTCCGTCGTCGTTGTCATCATCGTTGTCGTCGTCGTCGTTGTCGTTGCGTCGAGCGTTCTCGACGCGGAAAAAAATTCGAGGCATCCTCTCTTTCTCTGGTTCTCTTATCCTAACAACTATGGCGGAGACGATGCGGGAACTTACCTGGACGCGGAAATTTCCTTTGCAACGTACGAGAAATATTTTCCAAAGACCCGCAAAGCCTCTCCAAATCCATGCCGTGTATGATATCACTACGAGCGGTGAAAGTTTTGTCACCTGCCCCCCCGCCTACCTTTGGCTTGCAAATATAAAGGAGCAGTATAATTTGTGATTTCGCAAGTATCGATATAATGTAAAATACATTTTGTTACGGAGGATAACTGCTATTTAAAGACTTTTCGTTTTATTTCAATAGAATTAGAATTTTTATTTGCAAAACGGAAGACGGTTGTCGCGAGAAAAGGTATTCAATTTTTTAATCGTATTTGTGAAAATGATTATATTTAGAAATCAGGTATTCTTGAAGAATATATTATAACCGAGCGTCGCGTACTGATAAGAAATGTACGCAGGCAATGTACAATGTATGTTATGTCTTTCGTTTCTTTTGTTGCCCGGAGAATACCGGAAAATGGGGCAATACATGTCCGGGTCGGACCCGGCCATTTTTGTATTTGTTTGAAATTTTAATGTGGTCGCGGCCGGGACTTGCCTCTACGGCCGAGGGCGGTCGAGGGTGGTCGTGGACCAGGAGGGTGGAGGAAACACCACCGGGTGTAAACCGGCGGCCATTACCTTCGATTTCGAAATAAATTGCGCGCCATAAACAGGGCGGTCCATAAGAATACATACGACCGGCTTACCACGAAGGTACCCAATGTTCTGAAAAATGTAGCCGCCACCGTTGCCGATATCGATCCCTTCGTCGCCCTCGCGTTCTGCCTCCTTTTCTCCTCGCTCGCCCTTTTTTTCCCCCCCGTTCTCCCTCGTGGACGAAAAGGAAGTTGGTCGCTCGGGTTGGCTTAATTTTGCGTCGAATTCAGTCCCTTCCAGAAAGCATCTTGGCGACCTTTGACTTCGGAGTTCTTTTTTTTTTCTGCGCTCCGCTTTTGGCATCCGCCCGAGGAACCGAAAGTGGCACGTCAAAGGGCGAGCCTGAATTTTTCAACTGGTCGAGAACAGGTGCAGACACCGATGTATATTAGGTTTGTTTGCCCGAAAATTTGATAACGCGCATTGCTGACAATTTTCTTGATGTAATTGACGCAATTCATACAAATCAGGTGACGCTTACATTTATTTTAGGATCAACGTAAAATGTAAAATTAATAATTGTTCTTTTTTAATTTTCTTTTGCTAATTATTAAAAATTACTACATATTGTTTTGGACATTATTCTAACAAACTTTTTTGTACTTTTTATCAGTTTTGGGAATCATTATTTTGCCGTTTATTTCACTATTTCAATTACATACTCCGTTTAAGTTTACAAGATATCTAATAAACAAGAATTTTAGAGAGACTGAGAAAGAGAAAGTGGAATCGATATGTTTCTAAATTTCTTGCGGTCGTTTAACATCTTAAACTTTGGTATACTTCCAAAGAACGGAAATTGTGACGTTACAGAGAGGAAATAAAAATTGTGCGAGGAGCCGTCGTGTTTTATACTGGCCGAAAGTCGGAAGCGGGAGGGGCCCGTAAAGACTGTAGCTTTTTCCATTTCCTTAACTTGTCCCCCTCGTTTCATATTAGGTTGGTTGATTGTGCGACACCACATTGTGCGGGGAGGCGGGAAAGTCAGCCGCTTTTGAAAATGGCCGCTGCCGCGAGCTGATAAGGAGGACGCATCGCGTTGTCCGAGGGGGTCCTCGACAAATGGCCCGTCACGATTGTCGTAAATCAAGACTCAGGATCAAGAAGGACCAAGGCCGTCGCGCTACGGTTTCGACTTCTCGTTTTGCCGCGAAACGAATAATCCGCTTAACTGTCGCACATTTCTCGGGGAAACCGAGTGGTTAAGTTGTACTTTGCGTAGACTTTTTAATACGTTAAATTGAAAAGTTTTTAAAATTATAATTACAGTTTGAGATTAATAAATAAAATTCTATCCATGTCTTGGAAATAAGAAATTTTTTGTATTTTTAAAAATATTTTTCGATTAATCTGCTAACTATAACGTTATTTGTAAAAAATGACGTCTTTAATGTTGGTTATAAGTGATTGAATATATAGAAATTTAACAACATTAAATTTTAGGAGCTTTATACAAGAAGAGTATATATAATATCTAATATATAACATTTTTCAATTTTTTATTATACAGTTTATTTGCAATCATCATCGATTTCAAAAGCAATCAGAACGCTTCAGAAAAATCCAAATACCGCGTCAGGAATTCTGCAAAAGTGTCAGTACAATTGAAAACGTGGCTGCTACAGCCCACTGAAGCGTATAGCAGCAGAAAGTGTAATATCTGGTGGCGAATTCCGTTACGCAGTACGTTGCGTTGCAATACTATCTTGCTGACGACTAGTGAGATATTTCATACTATTACATTATGGTTACATATATACATATACATGTACATATATATATATATATATATATATATATATATATACATATATAATATTTTATTATATTTGTTCAAATTGTCTATATGAAATATTTTTTCTCATTTAAATATTATCTTTATCACATATTAAGTGACACAATCGCTAAATTTCATCAATTTTATTTTGTAATTAGATTGTCATGATTACTTCATATAATATTTAGTTATTGTATCTGCTGAGCAGCCTAAGTTTGTCTATTTATTAATTTCTATATTAAATGAGTATTAAAATTATTGAATTTAACACACTGACTCAATTTTCTTGTCAAGCTTAAAGTCTCGAAACTGCGCTATTTATCATCTTACGATTGTAAGTATGAAGTCACGGTTTCGTATATCTTTCAGAATTAATTTGAGCATGCAAATTTCTTTTAATTTATATAATTGTTAATGTCGCACATATATAAAACATTGAAAATACAAGTAGACCAAGTTACATAATTTAAGCTTCCGATAAATGCGAGTTAAAGTTTTTGCGTTAGTCCAAATTTTTTCAAAACTGGACTTGATGATTTACCTTCAGCGTTTCATGTACTTGCAAGCTCAAATTCCGCATAAATGTACGACAGAAAGAAAAAGCCCGCTCGTTAGCCGTCGCGTTGCATTCGCAAGCGAGTCGTCGAGTACTTCGGTCTCGGTTACATAACGATAATGCCAACCCTTTGAGGCTGCCGTTGTCGAGTACAGGGCGGACGGATCTTCGGGGGTCGTCGGGGGTCGCGCTACTATTTCATCGGCACCCGCTAGAGTTACCAGTTCCAGGTATACGGCCGAGAGGGCCGTGCCTGGGATGTATGGTAGGAAGGTAGCGGAACGGAAGCCGTTATACGCGAAAAATCAGTGGGAGAGAAATTTTAAACATTTGAATTAAACCCTTTCGGGCTCGAGGTCTGAGCGAGGCCGACTACCGCGTACCTGGGCCCCGGGCTGCTGCCATTATTTTATTCGGTCGTCCTTCTTTGCATCTGGCGTATCCGTCGATATAATGTTTCCCTCGTGCGAGATATAAAACTCATCGTGTCGTTCTCTCTTCATCTACCTCTCTCGTTCTATCACACTCCATGTAAAATTATGTTAATGGATTATCCTTAAGGGGTGGCACACGGTTTTCCAGGTAGATCGCGCGCCAGAGGGACACCCTATGCCGGGATCCTTTTTTTTTCCTTTCTCTTTCTTTCTCTTTTTCTCCCTCTATGCAGCTTTTCAATCCTTTGCCTCGCAGAAGTAGGTCGAATTGCCGCGAACGGTTCGCACGCAATGCTCTCCGTAGGGATGCGCGCAACGAAAGAACGACAGATGGGGTTAAAAAAACCGGTGAAGAGGATTAGGGATGCGCCGAACTACATTATCGATTTTGCGTCGAACACGCGAGCGATCGCCGATAGGTTCTGCATTTTCATTTCGGTTAAAGCCGTCGACTCCGCACTACCCTTGTTCTCTTCTCTAGGCCATTTTCTGTCTCGTCTCTCTCTCTCTCTCTCTCTCTCTCTCTCTCTCTCTCTCTCTCTCTCTCTCTCTCTCTCTCTCTCTCTCTCTCGCTTCTTCGTTCACTTTGGAGAAACTGCAGCCTGATCGATAAACTGAAGGCTTTGAACAAGAATCATCGAACGCCATTCTAATCGGAACTTTTGTTTATATTCCGTTTTCGATTGATTACTGTTTGATTAATGAATCTGTGTCTTTGATGTAGCTTCCAGAGATACAGAATAACGATACCCGTAGTTTTCAAATTTAAGTACATATTTTGTATTAGTTGTGTTGTCAACGTAATTTTTGTATTAATCAAAGTAAATAACTAAAAATTGTATATTTTGAAACAATTTAATAAAGAAGACAAAGAACAGGTTAGAAAAAAAACTAATAGAGTAATAATTGTGGAATAAATTTTCATTACTGGAATCAGAAATAAGTATTATAAAACTCTAAAAACACAAAGATATAAAATGATTGACGGTGAGAGTTTTCTAATCTGCTCGATTTTTATCGTTTTAAGTGCTTGATGAATTTGATAAAGGGTCGTCTCTCGAGATAGCCACAAAATGCCGCATGTAGCGTGACACCACTTGAAACAATTTCTCTGTTCCTCTCGAAATATGTCAACCCAAAAGAAACCCACTGATTTTTCGCTCGCAATGAAGATTGTGATCTGTTACAAGAACACTTCTTCGCGGACTCGATTACACATCGTAGATTCAGGATAATTCTTGAACGCGTCCGACCGGACTCGAGGGTTCTACAGATGCCCGAGATAAGATATTCAAAGCGTTTCGGGTATTTAAGGGTGCGTGTTATCCTTCGCTGCGTGCATGTGCGAACGGCATGAATACGTGCGCGATAGGCATGAAATCTCACACGGAGGTTTATCAAAGCGTTGCAGAAAAACGTTCCAGGATTTATTGTCGTTTGTTTAGTTATATTTTTTTCTGAATGCACACAACGCATCTATATATGTATACATACATATATGTGATAAAAATGTGATAAAAATGATAAAAAATGTACATATACATATACGTATATAACATTTTAAAATGAGAACAATTTTTTTTTTTTTAATAATAGACTGATAAATAATTCTCTAAAATAACGATTTAAAAAATGTAGACATATAATTCAAATTAATTACCGTGCTAATTACGCATCAAGGAAATTTGTCTTATAATGATCCTTTTTATCCGGTAGGATTTTACACGCGCTAGATTAGCACTTGACAAACGCACAACCTGTATCCGCATGCGTTTGAAGGATCGCTCGATTAAAATCGGATTGAACCTGACGTGTCGGGAAAAAAAATTCTACGTGTCCGGGGTGGATCCCGAATCAGATATCTCTACTTTAGCGGTATTATTTGCGCTCTTTGTCGTCAATTTCTCGCTTCCCGCCCTGTTTTGGGTGTCGGTTTTCACATTTTTTCGCCCAAAACCACCCTTGAGCTATTGTACGTTCGACACTCTCGCGCTCACTTTTTTTTTTTCAAAAGCACGTAATCCGGCACGAGGGGACGATTCGAGCATTTCGACTTTAGCGATGTTGTAGGGCAGGTTGGCTACTGCAGGTACACGAGCGCTTGCACAAATAAAATATAAATCTCTTGTAATGCGGTGCACTTGAACATCGAGTGTTTTTACTGAAATTTTCCATGAATTGGGAAAATATAACTGAAATATAAATTGATTTAATTTATTCATTTAGGTTATGTCTGTGTTCACATTTTTTATATAAAATATAAAAATATTAAAAATAATTTTATAAGTTTTAAATAAATAAATTTAATTACTTTTTTTTGATGTGACGAGATCGTTATGTTTTACATAATTATAGGTATAACTTGTATCTTGCGAATCTTAATGTTTATTGGTAGATTATGAGTATGCTTATCTTTCGTTCCATCTATTTATCTATTATTCTCATGAAGCCGCGTAATGGCGGGAATGAATGATCCCGTTCAGAGAGCGAAGGATGAAAAATTAAAGAAAGGGGAAGCTATTTCCCAAATTCTATCTGCGCTGATCCTAGTGATCGTTCATTTTTCAACGCTACAGATTGTCTCAAAAAAAAGACAAGAAAAAAAAAGAAAAGTACCAGGTGACGAAACGACGTGACTCAATTTTGCTTTTCACTCAGGAAATTGGAAAAAGCGTCATCTGGTGTTCTTAAGAGAGAGAAAGAAGAGAGAGAGAGAGAGAGAGAGAGAGAGAGTACTGCTCACAACCCTTTACTCTGCCCATCGGAGTAAATGGCGTCAATGGTACGTCTATAAACCCTCGCAGCGGGGTGAAAATAAATTAAATTAATTTTTTTTAATGCGGACTCGATTGTTGCCTGCTTTTATATAAATCTAAACTCGTTTAATTTTTATATCCTTACACGTGCTTAGGATCTGTAAATAATATATGTAATTACATGAATATGGGAAAAGAAGGATACAAACTCCTTATATGTAATAATATTATAATGCATAAAAAATAATATATGAATGCACATCTTGAGATTTTCTAAACGTAATATAAAAAAATAAGAACGATATTACATTATGAAATGAGAATACGCGCAAGTTTTAGATTCAAATAGATTCTTGCGCATGCGATTCCCTTGTTATACACGCAATAGCGAGCATACCTTCGACATATTTGCATTTCCAGGTAGTCGCACATATGCACGTAATAATCCTAACCCACGTGCGTCTCTCGCTACATTTGCATCCCAGGTAGCCTCACATATACACACGTGTGCGCACGGATCCAGGATCCGTGAATGGATCACGTGCGTGAAGAAAAGAGAGAGGAAAAAAATGCTGTTGCATAATGGTGCGTCCTACCACGAAACCCTTTTACCTGATCCCCTCCCCTGGAGCTTGCCTCAGGTAAGATTTTTCGGGCCCTATCACACCTCTTGCGAGATACGCGGGTCTCCTCGGTGGGCCCCAGTTACGTTTCGAGCTCACGCACGAAGGGATCGGCGACGAAGCGATATTTTACGATCAAAAGTTTCCTGACAAGACTTCATCGTGTGATTTCTCGTGAATTTTTGCGAAAATTTGAGTCATTATTTTGACAGAGGCAAAGTATCAAAACCGATACGTCGCGTCAACTGCTATCCGCATTTTATTGAAATTCATTTTTGAATTTATTTTTTGTCGCATATTGGCTTTATTTATTCTCATATTCTTCCTAATAATAAATTCACATTTTATGGACGATACATACATAAATAACCACTACTTTTTAATATATCGTATGTTGATGTTTTTTGTGAATATGTATGTAACATATATATTTGGAAAGTCAAATTCTGTTCCAATGGAAACTTTTGTCGCGTGTAATTTTGACAGTATATAAATTTCATAATACTTTGTTCATAAAGGCGGAGCGATATTCTCGAAGTTCTAATTTGAAATCTTCACATCTGACGTTGAAGACTCGGGATTATCGGATCACATAGCGGTATTATGTAATGTAATCTGCAAATACACAATGAACCATTCATGGCGTATTTTAGATACTTATCTAGTTTTCTTTCAAATGTGATCATCACTTATCGTGGAATCGTCGCCTGGTACTTCAGTTGAGAGAACGCGGTAAGTGCTATGTCATCGATAGCTATTTCATGGCGGCTTACGAAGCATAACTTCTAAGTGCAATATAACGGCAACGATTATATTATCGTCTCTTATAATTCTCGTAATGGTGTTGTGCGCTGTAGAAACTTGTGCAGTAAAGTGGTGTATAGAAATTAATGACAGCCAACTGCAGCGAGAGAAAATAATAATGGTACAAGTTGATTTTAGGAAAACTGTTACGCGCGTTATTTACCGGCATAATCGAATATTATCGCAGCCATTGTTGCGGCAGTGCGCATTTAGACAATTAGATCTATTCATTTAGTTGCCGCAGAGGCGTCCGTGCAAACGTTAAAATGACGAAATAATTAAGAGGGCATATTTTCCGGTGGCTGCGCAAATTTAGTTTGTCGCGAATGAAACCGTCGCGCTCTGAAACGCCGGAAATGAAATTGCGGCGAGACGTTTGATCGAACGGAAATCAACACAGCCCCGTGACCCGCGCGAACACGTGATCAAACATATTGATGCAGCGATTGACGAGAGTCTAATTAACAGCCCACCTCTTCCCGGCGTAGCTCTCGATTCGACTAATTGACCGTTTGCTTCCAATGTGAAATGTCGTCCACGCTGATCAATATTCAACGAGCGCCGAGTAAGCGACATGAGAAACGTGGAGAGAGAGGGGGGGGGAGGAGAGCACGAGAGAAAAAATGTCGAGGGTGTGCACGTTTGGGGGTGCCGAGTTCACGTGCGATCTCACACACACACATGTCCGCGCACACATACGATTCTAGTGGGTGCTTGTGCTTGGTCAGCACTCAAGGGGTGAGGTCACCCTATGGTCCAGCGAGCCAATGGCGAAGCTGAATCTTTTTCATCGGTACGACGGTGGTTGGGGGAGTTCGGACCGAAGAGGGATGAAATAAAATGGTGGATAAAGCGAGCGCGACGGCTGTTTTCGAGCATAAAAAGTGCTGTTCCGAAGCAATGGTAATAAAATAAAACGGTGTAACAAGAACTTCAAGCTTTAGAATATTTCGGAGAACGTTTTTCTTCGGTATATCGTTAACGTGCGGCTCTCGTGTTTTTTTTTTTCACATAATCAGAGGATCGATTTTATGTAATAAAGAATAGAAAATTTTAATTCCATGTTTATAAATCAGTTACAGCGACATGTTTCCCATAGTCTTCGAGGTATTTCCCGATCGGGGTTGAAAAATGTATAAAAGAGTTTCATAAAATTCCTAAATAACAACATCGTCGACATTGTGGAATGACAAAACATGTCGAGATCGGAATTTTTCCCGACCTGAGTGAATTTCACATGACTACCCCCGTAGGGGAGGAGGAGTCGTAGCTCGGGCAAAAATAAAGTACCGGGAGCTGAAGATCCATCCTCGGGACGATGAGACAGCGAGATTCTTTGATCGACCTATCCGTGATCGGTTACCGAGGATCGGGCCATACCCGAGAAACGATGTAGATAGATAAAGATAGAAATTGTTAGGCTAAGAGGTTCCGGTGTTGAGGTAACCTTAAGGTGATTTGATTCTGTAGATAGCGGGACACTCCGCATTATCTGCCATCGTTATTTCCGGTCGGAGTCTTCGATTTACGCCCGAGAGCGCATGGATCGACCGACCCTCTAGGTGAAATGAGAGTCCAATAACGAAAGTAACCTCCGAAAGTCGCGCGCGGATTATCGCTTCTCCCCCGAGCCCGTGGCTGGCATTCGAATGGAACTTTGTTCTAAAAAAAGAATCGAGCTGCTTGAGGCGTGGATGGCCATTCCGAGAAAATTCGTTCGTTAGCGAAGTAACGGCGGATTTGAAGAGATCAAGAGAGAGATTCGAGCGAACTGGTCTCAAAGGGATTCTAATCTACCATTAATCAAAGACTTATTATATATAAGAAAAAAGTGTATTTGTCAAATACGAAAATCTGAGGGCAAGTTGTTATTCTTTTAAACTTTTCTGGTAGATACAAGAACAAATACTCGTTGTTTCTATTTGTTGTATGATAATATACATATTATTTATAAATAATTTATATTTAATTATAATTTTATTTATACGCTAATTTTATGATTGTTTACTGAATATTCATAAATATATATGAACGTATTTATCAATATATACGAACTTTTTTTATAAGTAAAATTTTTTAAATAGATTTATAATCTATCTTTACAATATATAAATATTTGATTCTCGATCTGTAACATTTTTATTAATTGCTTATTTTTGTTTAGAACAATTTTTCGTCATTTTATTTTCACAATTATATAGAATTCCATTGTGACATTTATATAGTAACACGTGCCTTCGGTCACGCGAGTTTCCTCCGTAGCAATGGCGTGTGCCGTCCGGTTTCTGACCCGGAAGCGGAACACGAAGGCAGCGTTGACCTCCATAGACCCCTAAGAGCCCCTTAGACGTGCCTTAAAAGTGGCAGAGAAACGAGTTTTGACGTCTCTTGACCACGTGCCAACGCCTTCTTCCGACGTGCCGTCTTATCCCGCTTTGAACGTGCATTGGAAATATATCATGTGGCTAGAAAAGTAATCCAACGTTTGATTTTTATATCCTTCGGAATTCTACGTAATGGTTGTTCGCTAAAATTGTTTGCAGTATTATCCATTGTACTTGTATATTCTTCATAATTATTTTGACAAATCAACAAAATATGAGCATAACTACATTTTTAAATACTTCAACAAAATCGTTCTTTCCGCGTGCAAAAGAACCATTATGCAACCTCGCAAATTAGAATTTTATTTTCTTTTGTACGTCGACGACCTAGCATTTTGACACGAAAGAGCTAAATAGACATCTACGTTCCCCAGTAAGAATAACGAAGTTTCTCACTGAAGGAATAACTAGAGAGGCCCAAAGCGAAAGGAACAGGCGAGTCGTTATAGTAGCACCTTCGTGTGAATCTCCTCTCGATTTTTTCCTTCCCTCACCCCCGCGCCTTTATCGTCCAAGGGACGATCCTGGCATAAAGGACGATTCAAATAGTGCGGCACAAAACATCACTTAGAGGAGCCCGTCTCTCGTAGCGCAAACACGCTAATGGAGCCTCCATACTGATGCGCGGCGACGGATCTATACATATATACACGACCTTCTTTTCGCACCTACATCAGGGCTCGCAGATACATCGATACGCGAGCGTCTTCTCCTTCCTATCCACCTTTTACCGCTGTGGGTAACCGCGTAGGAATCCCTTTGAAAATGTATATTTGGTCCACATCTTGACAAGAGACGTTCCTGGAAAGGACACTTTTCTCCCTCCCTCTAGAAGATAATAACATCGAGCTCGATGCATTTTAAATTTATCGTTCGTTTCGTCGTTATTGGTTTCTCGCTCTCCTAAAACACGTTATATGACTCGCTATATTTTTAAATCATTAGAAAAAATTAATTAGAAAATGATTAGAAGAATGATTAGAAAAAAATAATTAGAATTACATGCGAATTTCGTAAGTACGATTCGCGTAGAGTGATCGTATTATAAATTTGTTTTGTATGAAGGATGACACATTGGATTTTATTGATGGCAAACATTGCCGAGTACTTACATTGCATGGTAACACGGCGAAATCTCAACTACATAAGAAAGATTTAGTAAATAAGTAATTGAATACGTGTGTAAAAGAACTTTGAAAGAGGACTTGAAGGGAAGCAGAGAGGTAATGTGGATCAATGAATAATATAATTGTATTTTTTACGAAAAAATGAGATGGCATTTTTAAACGACAACCAACTTGTATTTTTTCTTTCATTTACTTTCTTTTTTCTTATTAAAATTTTATGTCATGTCAACGGGGATGAATGACTACTCCCTCCTCATAAGACAAAGATAATTGAGTTAATACAAATTTTTTTCTACGTATTTGGTGGTGTGTTTGTTTGCAAACTTTATTGTAGATCAGAATAATGTGCCAGTTTCGCGGGGGGACGCCAGATCAGACAAAAAATAAGAGAGGACGTCGTGTGCGTATTTGAATTTAAATTTCGAATTTCGACGTGACGTCCCCGCCCCCGTGGAATCCCCGGGGACGGCCCTGGTCAGCCGTCGGATGCAGTTTTCGGTCTCGCCGTCCTTCAATTTTTGAACAGGATCGGCCGGAGACAGATCCCGCGGGACGTCGACGCGAAGACTTTCCCCGTGGCGCGTATATATGTATATATACATGGGTATATATATATATATATATATATATATATATATGTATATATATGTATATATATATGTATCTGGAGTAACGGCGACTCTATCCCCGAACTGTAAACTCCGAATAACCCCCGTAAAGGTACATCGCCAGGTCGCCATTTTCGAGTTATTTACGGGCGAGCCGCGCGTATATTCTATCCATCGACGACGATCGGTGTGAAATAATCATGATGGAGTTAAGTCGGGCATCTCAAGTTTAAGTGATACAAACATCTTCGATGCAAAGAGATGCTCGCCTAGGAAAATTATTATATCTCCGTCTTTTTAGATTTATCAATGTTGCCGCGCTGAATAAAAATTGCGGCTGAATTTTCGTAATACTTGGGAGATTACGTTAGGGTCAAAAGCGATTGGTTTTCTTAATTCTCAGCAAAGAACGTAAGCTGCGCATTGCATGAGAATAATATACTTATCCACGACATAATTATAAGAATTGTTATCAACACAATGGTTTAGCGACCGTTTGTCTAAATATGTTACACTCGATAACTTTTTTATGATATTCTCTCAGATTTAAGCGGTGAGTCAAGGACTATAAAATCATACCTTTTGCGACTGTAGTAAAAATGCTTTATCTAGTAGCCGGAAATTGCAATCTCGCTAAACGCATCCCGATACAACAGAAAGATGTAAAACCTCACACGACCCCATGAATGTCCTGATCGCCTAACCGCTTTCGTCGTCATTGCTCTCGATCAACAAATTATCGAAAATAGCGTTCTCCATTCAGCTCGAGTAATATCGTTCGTGTCTCTTCATCTTCTCCTACAAAGTATCCAAGTGGATACGTCGTAAATCCTGATGCCTGGCGGCAAGTCCTGCGACCCCGCGATCCTTCTTTTACTCTCGTTCCGATCCGCCTGGCGGAAGGGTTTTCCCAAGGAAGGAAGAGTCGTCCTCTTCCTCTCTCAAAATATCTTCCTTCGCCTAAAGGGAGAGAGAGGGGAGAAAAAAACCGTTGCGAAAAAAAAAAACGCAGCTATCCCCCGTTTGCGAGAGACGTCGAGAAGAGCAGGGGAGGGAAAGGGGTTCGATCGAGAGGACAGTGGAAGAAAAAAAAAGGGGGAGAACCCCCCCGTCATCCCCCCGGATATCGGAACTGACACTAAATCATTAATTTGGCCGGCCGGCTTTTTTCCGCAGGTAGACGAAACCCCTTCCCCGCGAGCAGGTATACCACCCCTTTTGTTCGTCCTCTCGGAGCGTGCGAGAGAAAAAAGGAGGAAACGCTGCTACTCTCGCTACCCCGTTATGTCTACCCCTTCTTGCGCCCCGATCCCAGAAAGGAAAACACTCCGCACTGTCATATCGGGGACTAATATATTTTTGATCGATCCGTCCTACCAAACTCCAAAGTGAAAAAGTATCGTGGGTCCCGGCTTTCCCACGAGGCGGAAACGAACGGGTGACACGAGAAAAGTCGTTGTCTAAACAAACACACCCGTGGACGTATCCATCGCGCGTGACTTTGGAATCGCGCGACAGTTTCGCGCACTCACGGTGAAAATGGCTTGTGCAACGTGACGAGAGAAGACTGCGGGGTGCGAGTCTTTCGTGACTATTGTCTCATATAGATGAGTTGCGTACATTCGCGAGACAAAAGAGGATAAGCTAATTAAACTAGGAAGCAATATGAGAGAGTTGAATGTTATTTTATTTGTTTGCAAATCTCGCGCGAATTGAAACGCCGAGAAACGAGAGATCCATTCAAATTATAATGTAATATTATGGATGATACAGTTTATTTTAAAACGCTTTGCTTGTTGATACGATCGGTTTATACATAGAATCGCAGAGCTGTCATCTTTAATTTAAGTTCCGAGAGATATTTTGGAATACTTTATATAGCACCGTACCCTACTTAGCTGACCAGAACAAATTTTATCTGTCGCATTTCAAATTCAGCAAAATTTCCAAGCGAAAGAATATAATTTCGGGAATATTGGAACGCGGCCGTATTTCGGTGGTCGACGGCAGACTCTATTAAAGGGTCGAACGCGACTTAATATGCGACGTCACGAAGTCGGGGGGTGAGGGAGAAAAGGGGGAAGGAGGTAGGACCGACCTCTCGTGCTCTTTCGTCTCTGTGCTCGCACAATGGACATCTAATTCGAGTGCCGGTCCTCGTCGCGGGAAAGACGGAAAATCGGGAAATCGGCTTTTCGGTCCAGATGAAACGCGAAAACCAAAATCCCCGATGTAATCCTTCCTTTCAGCCCGCAATTTTTTTTTTTTCGCTCTCATTCGCTCGCCCCACACGTACGTGCATGTACACGCTTTCTCTCTCTCTCTCTCTCTCTCTTTTTCTTTCTCGTCTGCTTCTCTCTCGCTCTCGCTCTCTTTCATTTTACGCATCATCCAACCCTCAGAGCGTTCGCATCGACTTCTGTACCCCGTCTGTCTCCGAAAGGTCGGTGCGCCCCAACCCGAAATTTTAAGGGTTAAAAAATTGCACTCGACTCGACAATACGTTACCAAAAAAAAAAGAAGATTGAGCAGAGTAAGAGCGAGTGAGAAAGAAAAGCTGCATCCCAATACGTTGTAATGTATCTGTCTCTCTTCTGCTTTCTGCATCCCTTTCCCCTATCCCTACCATTTCTGTATCCATCACCTCTCACGGAAATAAATAACGAAATAAATGACAATCGTTCCGAAAACTGTTTTGGGTTTTGTAGCGCGACCATCCTTTTATTCCGGGGTGCACTTTTTTTTTACTCGCGTGTTCCCGTTTCTCGTTCTTCTCTACGGTTGGGGGGGAAAACGTGACTCCGGCGACCACCCGGCTAGAAATTTATTAGATATTTACTGCGCTTCGGTTTTGCACAGCCGGAAGGGAAGATTGTCTCGTCCCGTTCCGGCCACGTAATTGTCGTCGCGCGATACTTGTTTCTTTCCGCATCTTGTTTGTTGTTTCTTCTTCTTTTGTACTCATTGCTACACAGTAGATTTATCAGGCTAATTCATAATGCCTTTATGCAACGGCTTAATCTTGCCTTAAAAAATTAAAATTAAATTATTAAATAATTGTAAAAAAAAGGGGATAGATACATGAGAATAGGAATAAGTATTAAACTGGTTCTTTTAGAAAATTATATTACCGAATGTATGAAAGAATCTGTACAATTCGCTTTTACGTCACTGGAATAAAATCAAAAGTAGAAACTTGATACGGATGCCATTTATACGGATGCCAAACTAAGCATTTAATCGTAATGTCATGCTTTTTCCTTTTAATGAGTTTTTCAGTTTTATCTTTATTTCAATCATAATTTAATTTCTTTATTTTTTCCTAATTTTTAAAATGTCTCGATGAAATTAATGGCGCATCTAAAAATTGCTTTACACAATTTAATCGTTGCCGATATATCAAACGTTAATCGACGATTTACATACCTGAAACGAAACCCGCAAATTGGCCTAATGACCGGAGTAATAGTTGGCGTAATGATGGCGACCGAAAACTCGCAGAATTCTATGAATAAGAAATGGAAATTAGCGTTTACTCCGTGTCTCGCCGGCCCGCTTTCCTTGCTCTTTTCCCATTTCCCTTTCGCTCGCTCAACGGCCGCGAAGTTAGCTCGTCGAGGGCACCGTTGTCGTCGTCGTCGTCGTCGTCGTCGTCGTCGGGCAAAAAGAGAAATCAAAAGGTCGGAAAGAATTTAATATTAAAAAACTGTCATTCTGTGTCGATATGAAAATTCCAAGGATATCAGCTTCCTTTCTCCGACGTCTGTTTTCTTCACTCCGTCCTCCGCATTTGCTTCGCGTATATCGCGGTTCTCTCTTCGCCTTCTCCACCTTCACCTCCGCATCTTCATCTTTACGGCGGCAGACTCTCTACCGGGTGCTCTTATTGTTTGGCAAGACCCGCCGCCAACAGACAAATAAGGTTAAAAGATATTGATCTCGCGACAAGAGCTTGGAACGTGCTTGTTCGCCTCCGACGTGCTCCGACCAGCGGATATTTATTGTCTCACGTTGTAGCATGGATCATGCAATAATTAAAGGTAGTTGCGCTGCGAGCGCAAATCGATTACGATAAATATACGTTGCTGGCAAAAACAATGTCCGAGATCTACAGAGAAATATTTTCAGAATAGATTCTCTGATGTGAATATATTATGACTGCCATTAATTATGTACCGACTGGCATTAATTTTATCTCGATGAAAAATTAGAGGTTCGAAAATGTTTGCAAAACTTATTTCCAACATATTTCTAATCAACGTAAAATAAAATTATAAATTGTAATAAAATTGTAAAAAATTTAATATTACAGAAAACATTACAATTCTTTAACTCGCAGAAATAAATTTGATTGTTTCTTTACAGTGGAGATTCATGAAATCAGAAAAGCAAATTGCCAGGAATGAATAAAAGTCTAATGGGTGATATCATCGCGGTATCGATTCTAATGCGAACATTTGGGTCTGCCAGGATTTGTGACACATCGTAGGGACGACGGGCTCCTAGCGTCACCCCTTTTTGCTGGGAATTAGGAAATTTTAAAATTGAGGGGTGCTCGCAATGCCCACCGGACCGAACTAACGCGAGAATTTATTGGCAATTTCTCTAAAAAGGCTTTAGATTTATTTCCAATTCGGCGGAACGTTCGTTTGACAGCGAAGATCGTACAAAGAGAACGCAGAGTGCAAACATTTCGCACGATGGAGAATAATTGGATACAGAAGGATGGAAGAAGTTTGGGAAAGTTCTAAAGTCAGGCTGGTCCATAAAGAAAGTAATAACTTTCGACACCATTGACCTTGGCGAATTTTAAACCAAGCTGTAACCAGAAACTCGGTTAATAGGAGTTGCAAGCTTTTCAATTGAGTGCAAACTTCAAAATTGTTTGTACAATTTTAGTTTTTATGTGCTTTTAAAAAGAAAATTAGTGTTGTGATAAAAAGTTTATTTTGTTTCAACGACAAAATAAAAGATTTTTGTAGCAGTAATAATATGAGTATAAGTGGATAGCAAAACTTTATGAAAATACGATTACAAGAAAGTATTATAAAGATATTTTATATTATAATTGCATTATGCAATTTAAAAAAAAAAAACTACTATTTCTTCTGTTCATATTTATTGATACCGTGGTGGAAATTCCCTGTGATCAAGGTGTACCTCGCGTTTCTTGACCCACAAATCTCTCTCGTTGAGATACTTCGAAAATGCCCGAAAGTGGCGCGCGAAAAACAGTCTCGCATGCTATTTACCGGAAAGCAGGGTATTAGCAGTTTAGGTACTTTAGAACTCAGCGGTGCGATATGCGCGAGTGCGACTTACCTGCGGAAGTACAACGACCAGCCGACGAAGTTTCGGCAGAACGAGCGAGCTGGAACTTAACTTAACTAGTTGAAGATCGTTCCTTATTGTTAGCCTTTCGTTGGACAACGGCAACTGCGACGGTAAACGTGTTAACTTCGCGATGCAACGCCACCGCGGATTAAAATCAAGATTTGTGACGAAATTGTGACTCGCCCTAAAAAAAGATCGTTTGAGAAAATGCTTCCTACCAAAATACGTTATTAAGCTGCCCAAAAAATATTACGAACAATCTACTTTAGATATTTCGCTATGTGCATAAGATATTTTTATTATTAAATTATTATAAATTGAATCTTTGCAACGTGTATTAAATATAGATGTTTGTGATGGTATATAATGCAACAATCATGTTCTCGCGTATAAAAAGTAAGACTGAAACGTAAAGAGAAATAACGGTGACCCAACGACAAGAGATCGAAATTGGAAATTGGCAGGCGAGGGGAGCAGAGCGTGGTAAAAAGTCGGAGTTTTTTTTTGCGCGCGCACGATCGTTAATCAGTCGAGTCGCAAGCTGCGGTGTATCTTTCCGCGGTCGTGGATAAAAAGCGTGGAAACGGGGTAAAAGCGGCGACCTCGGTCTCGCCGTCGAAAGATTCGAAGATCCTCTAGCGCTCGTCCGACCGTGGAAGAAAGCTAATGAGCGAAAGTAGATCGTCGCGCCGAGATTATAATTAAGCGCGAATAAGAGCACAACGGAGAGAGAATCGGGGACAAAAAAAAAGGATGGAGAAAAACCGTCATTTTTAAGCCGGAGATCGTTAGTCAGGCATGTTGCGAATCAGAGTGCGGGCCAGCAAGCTCCTCGTCGAGGACGCCGTTGAGAATGGGTGAGCTGTGGGTGGACCCGAAGGGTGAGGGACGGATGAGCAGAGGTGGGCTGGTGGGTGGGTAGCCCTCTAATCGATCGTGGCTGTCCACCCTTATCAGGGGGTTGGGAGAGAGCCGGTATATAGCCGAGGTCGGCCGTGGGGGTTGCCGCTGCTGCTACTACTGTACTTCTGGCTGCTTTGCATGGCCGGCAAGGCTCGCCATCCCTTCCTCCTGCCTGCCCTGGCCGCGACCCTCGCCGAGCCACCCTCTCTCTCCCTCGACCGAAAAACCAACCCTTAAAATAGGGGCCGCAGACCACGGCCATTGTTGCCAGATGCCCCGCGCATTTGCATTTTCCCGCAGATTCCGTGAAAAATGAAGCCGCCCGTCTTAGAGCTTACCCCTACGTGGTATTAGGACAAGCTCCTCAATTTTTTTCCCCGTTCCCCCTCTTTCGGGGCACATTTCGCGAAAGATCGCATTTTTCCAGAAATTACAACGAAATTATTTGTTATTTGCATAAATCTTGCGCTTGAAATCTACACTTTCAAATCGAGGATATCGTTTTTATTCGAGCGAAGAAATAATACATATTGTTTTCTTTGGAAAAAGTTTAATTTAAAATGTTCCAAAGCAATTTATTATTGCAATCGAAATTTATCAAGGTTGCCGATAATACTAATCTCTCCGTGACCATTTTAATTGAATTAATTTTACGAATCCTTGAAGCGTGGTCGCATCAGGAAACTTTTGAGCTGATCGTTGGAGATACGAATATCTCTTTTCTTGATAAGTTAATCAATCTCGTTACCAAGGCAAATACACTAGCTAGGATCTCCATCTGTGTTTGAGAGGTCCGTTGTTTGAACGAGGCGCGCGAAATCCGTATTTACGCAAAGCCGACGCCACTCTATTGGTCCAAGACTTATACGCGGCTCGCAATACAAAGGACTAAGAACTTAGATACACAGGAGAAGTACGAAGTCGATCCATTTTATTACGCTTGTTTGCCGGTTGTTATTTATTCGCTGCTGATCCAGCCATCGTGAAACGGATCGATGTGAACCGTGAGCGTTAAAATTATTAATTTCGACATCGAAGATGATAATAGCTTCGCAAAGAGAGTACGAGTTAGCTTAAACGAGTTAGTTTAAATGTTATTCTAAGATACTAGAAACTTCCTACTGCATTAATTTTTTTCACACGCCACCATTTGCGCATAGTCTTCCTTTCAAACATTCTTCTGATTTTTCCACCGGGAGAATTTTCATGTAACTGTCAGTTCAGAACAGACCAGTTGTCGCTTCATTTGTTGACCCAGAAAGGTATCAGGCGAACGAACGTTATCGCGCGGCTCGATACGCATTTCACGGAATCTCGGGGCGATCGTAATGGGAATCGCTTCGTGCGAGGCTGCGCGAGGAGCGGGTTTTTCCGGGAGGTGTAACCGGTGATAGATTCCCGCGTCGGGAAAATTTAATGGAAAAATCCGAGGTGTCAGACACAGACGCGCCGGCGATACGTCAGGCCATTCACGGCTCAAGCCTTCGCGCTTTCCTTTTCGCGGCGAGACGGGACGGACGGAGCGGGGCGAGGCGAGACGGGAGAAGGAGGAGAGAGGAGAGCCAGGCCGGGCGTGAGATGTACGCCGGAAGTAACATTCGTCTACCCGGCGAACAATCGCTGCCGCCGCGCATATGCCACGCGTTACATGTCGTTCCGCGCGGTTTTCAAGAATGCGCCGGAATGCTTCCCCGGATTCGTGGCGGATCCGTCGAGAGCAAGCCGAGCCGAAATATTCCGCGCATTGTACACACACCGTCGGCCTGTATGCCTCTGCGCGATGCGCCGTGTAAATCCCCGCTGACGGAACGGCGTGAAGAAAAGAATTAAATCGATTCCTCTAAGATAACCAGCCAACCGACCGATCGACCGATCGCGACCGACCACCTCGCCCGACTACCCCTGTTCGGCGCGCACGTATTTCCGTCGGTCCGATCCAATCGATGCGACGTGCTGCCCGTACCACGAAAGCATCATCAAGAATTTATAATCGGGTCACCAGCTCACATTCCTGAATTACCTCATACGGGTCACTAATTGCGCGAGACGAACGACACGGTTAAACAGTCGCGGTTGCGAGGACAAGAACTGAATATTGAACGCGAATAATTGATTCGAAAGTGAGAGTTGGGAAGTTGCACACTTTTTTTTTTTTTGAATCTCGACTGGAGCGTGTATACGCGAGCGGCCTTCCCTCGGTAGAATTTCTAAGTTTATCAAGTGTAAAACGGCCGTGTTGGACGGAATACGGTGTTGTAGGGGTAGCTACCGGGGTAAACCGGCAGTACCGACATCTGCCGATGTTTCCTGGCCAAACTAGACGCGTCTGAGAGGACTTCCTGTATAGTCGGTAACATAGACCAATCTAGTTCCTAGATCTAGTTTCTATTTGAGGGGGGACTCTTGGGTAGGGTTGCCTAAAGTTTGGGCCTCCCTCTCCTTGAAAAGGGACGTTTGATCTAGGGGTGCTGTGGGGGCAACTTAGGACCGTAAAAGAATGTAGGGAGCGTAGTAACAAATCTCTTATTGTTAAGTTCTTCTGATCTAATAAAATTTTTTAATCGTTTTTACCAAAAAACACAGGGTCGTTAAGGATTTATAAAGCTTTTTATTAAACAATAATGAAGTCGAACAATAACATGGTATAATTTTATCTTGTCAAATTATACGCATTTGCAGCATCGAAAGTATTAATTATTTGTATTAATTATGGTAAAACTATAATGACATTTTTTTAAGAGACTTATTTTTGGAAAAATTGTAGAAATAAATGTACCAATCGGGAAACAATTAGATTAAGTAAGTTTTGAAACTAAAAAGAGTCATTTCTATTAATAATCTATTATTTAACAAAAATATTTTTGGAGTCGCACATTTTTATTAAAAAGATATTAACTTTTCTTCATTTATTTTTTATTTAGCTAGAATTTTCTATTCAAAAATAAATTTTTATAAATTTTTGGTTGAATAATATGGAAATTATTATCTTAACGTCAAAAAGACATTATTAGCTTGTTTTTTTACACTCTTATATTTTGTATTAGTACTGATTTTAAAAAGTATATAATTATTCTTACAACTGAAATTTCAAACAAATATATTTCCCACATATCAATAAATTGTTGCATTCTTGAGAAGAATTTTTTAATTAATTTATATATTATATATTTGTAAATTATGTTTATTTATTTCTGAAATATTTTTAATGCTAACTTTTTGCCAACTTGTAATTAGAAATTTGAAAACAACTATGAGAGACCAGAAAGTGCGTTTGTAAAAATTACTTTCTTCTGGAAATTTTACTTCTTTTCTCCCTTGAATTATGTTTACGAAACTCGAACATTATGCCGAAGAGTTCGACGTAGCTTTGGTTGGCAAACTGGCTGCCGAAGGCATGCCGGATTAATTTGGCAAATTGAGCCGGTTCTTCCATCGAGTCCGATAATTCGGTGACTACCTCTCTACCCACGGTATATCTGTAAGGTTGTATCCAACCTGCAATTCGTCCGCGTCCCTCGCGAGTCGGCTGTATCCGTACCTGGAAGTCTCCGGGCTGGTTAAAGGAATTCCAGGTTCCTGGGCTGCATAGCTAGTTCCCTAATCGAATTAGAGGAGTCAGGATATTGCGTGCCGCTACGGCACCCTCAATTGTTTTAAGTCGACATCTCCGCCGAACTGTTTCCGTGTACCGTTGTCTATCTCTCTCTCTCTCTCTCTCTCTCCTCCGGACATCGAATTTGAACTAAACTATCTGCCGACCGGAATATCAGATTATCGGCCTATCGAAAAAGCTCCCACCCACAGGACGGGCTCCACCTCTCGATCTTCAGTCGGAAATCAGATTTAACGTAATTGAATATTTGGTGCTCAGCAACTTTTAACAAACGCATGGTATTTAGAAAATTTATATATTTTAAAAAGCAATTTTTAGACTAGAATTAAGACATTAATTAATTCATTCAGTATACCTAAAGTATCATATTATATAACTATTTTACTTACAATTTTATTTTAAAATACATATAATTAAATAAGCTTTTTAAACGTATAATTATGTCTTAAATAGACAGTTTCTTATATATTTTTTGTTATACGAAAATTTTATTTTCTCTTATTATAAAAAGAGAACTTTTTTTTAGATTGTTAAAGTAAAGTAGGAATTAAAATCTTATTTATTGAGTTATAATTGATGGAAAGTTTCTTTTGTATTGAATTTATCTTACATTCTGTCTTATACCAATTTCTAATTTTTACTGTTGATTTAGAAAGAGTAGAATTTCATTTTATTAAGTTGTTAACTTAATTTTATTTATTTATTTATTTACATCTTATAAATTATTTCTACACATAAAATTATGAAACTTAAATATTTTTACACATTGCGATTTAAATAAATAGTTATGTGGCACATATATTATCATACCTAATAGCCATTTGTCAAGCGATCGTTCACGAAGAGCATATCCATCGCTTATTAGGGAAAATGACTCCGCATGCTCCGCCACCAGCGGGCAAGGGCCGCCCTTAACTTTCACTAACGACCGAAGTTTTTCGGTGTCCGAGCACCGTAGACTCCCAGTATCATAAATTCAAAATGGCGGTTCCTCCGGGGGTGAAAACAAAAGCCACTCAGCTCGTGTTCGAAGGCTTCGCTTGGTCCGGGTAGGTGGGTAACCCTTCTGAATTCTCCCTTACGCGGAAGACTAGGGGGTGGGGTGGTCGGAGGGAAGAAGCGGCGAGGCTTTTCGAAGGGTCGAGCCACTGAAAATGGCGGACCCAATTAAGTGAGTCTGGGCTAGCGTGATGTACGCGCGTCATGGAAACCGTAAGAGGCGGAAAGAAGAAGACGAAGGATTGTGTCCTTTCAAAGGGACGCACGTAGAAGTCCGTAGAGTACGCACCCTTTCTTCTCTAACAGAGATCCCCGCATTCAGATTTCGTTAATCTTTTCATCCTGCTCGAAGTCAAAATTAATGAATCATTGACGGAATTATATCATAAACAGTTAAAATTAACTCTATTAATATTTTATGTTTGATAAAAAATTAGATTTTGAAAGACATATACATAATCTAATATAATATCATCTTTGACACGTTGCGAAATTTATATAACAAGATTATTTTGTGTTATTGTTATAAGCGTTTAAAATTTACAAATTTGATTAGAATTATAATTTATATTTAATTTTACCAAGCGAGTAAATTACAATTTAACTTAAATTATAATATTACATATGATTGTTATATGAATTTAATTAGACAGTTAATTTATTATTCTGCGATACTGGCTTCTGTAGGGTCACGGCTATTTTTTTGAATGAAACACGTTTGGTCCAGAACTGGACAGACGAGATGCTGACAGATTAACCCATGATCTTTGATCTCACCTGACCGGATGCTGGGCCTCTTTTAACTCCATGTAGAAAACAGGTGTCCCATTTATATCTCATTTAAGATATGTTCCTATCTTCTATATGTGCAAGAAACCGTTATATCGTTATTTAGTTAAATGTTTCCGTAATTAAATATTTTTTTAATTAAATAATTAAAACACAATATCTTCAAATTTTGATTGAAAACATTTATATTGTTTGTTTTTTATGTTTTAATATTGTCATGATGATTTCTGTAATTAAAATATTAATGAATATTTTGATTAAAACTCG